>NW_001889915.1:106555-108369 GCF_000143565.1 Laccaria bicolor S238N-H82
GTCCTCCAACTTGAATGATTTTGATTTAGAATGTTCATCGCCCAAGTCAAAACCCTCCAACTTGAACAGTTCTGATCTAGAATGTTCATTGCTCAAGCCATAGTCCTCCAACTTGAATGGTTTTGATCCACAATGTTCAAGTGCCATGAGAAAGAACTGGACAGTCAGACTGTTGGAGCCTTCATGTAAGCCATGATAGTGGTCTATATCCTACAAACAGTCAAGGAAACAATATATGTCCCACATTACAGAAAATCACAAGTTTTTTTTTAGAAACTGGGACCCCAGACACCCCTAGTGGCTGAAGAAATATATCCTTGGTCAACCCCAGCTGCAAAATATATCCTAAGTCCATCCCAGACCAGAAATATATTTCTACAGTGTGACAGTCACAATTCAGGGTCCAGGCATAAGAAATATATTTGGTGTCCATCTCAGTGAAGAAATATATTTTGGGGTGTGTGACACACTAGAAATATATTTGGTGTGACATTGGATGTCAAAATATATTCATGTAAAAGTGGAGATATACAAGCCCCAGGATATATACAATATAGATATACACCCTGACATTTAGTCCTGTAGTATTCATGGAGTTTGCAAGACTAATAGTCAGTTGTTAGTGGGTGACTGAAGTGTAACAGAAAGTCGTTTGGAAGAACTGGTAAAGTCAGCGCAGCCATAGCGACCATTATAGCCATAGCTGCTGGAGACGATAAGCAGGCCGGACACGAGACAACATCGGGGGAAGCTTACTCAGCAGAAAGCGCTAGCTCGAAAACGGAGGAAGAATTGCGAAGGAATTCGACAGAGGAGCCAGAGGAACCAGAGCAGTATGGTCCGAAAACGGCGGAAATGGCCGACTCCACTACGTACTCGTCCTCCAAAATGAAGGAATATCTTGATGTCAGTTTGCTCCCGGAGAATCGACTGGTGGGCAGCACTTTTATCATAAAAACAAGGTAACTGCCTATGGCTCCCTGTGTATCCATCCACACTCTTTATGATAGGGAATCATTCCTGTTACCATGTCTTTTCATTATCATAAAGCCTGCGCTTTTTTCATTAAATGGAGGCAAGGCCTTATTACCAATTTCATATCTTTACAAAGGCATATCATTGTGATTTTCATTACTTATCTGGCCAGTATCATTGGAAATTTCATTAATTATCTGGTGAGTATCATTGCAATTTTCAATGGTTACTTTGGCAATATCATTGGAAATTTCATTAGCTACTTGGGTGACATCATTGCGATTTTCATTAGTTACTTGGGCAATATCATTAGTTACTTGGGCAATATCATTGGCAATATCATTAGCTACTTGGGCAATATCATTGGAAATTTCATTAGCTACTTGGGCAACATCATTGCGATTTTCATTAGTTACTTGGGCAATATCATTGGAAATTTCATTAGCTACTTGGGTGACATCATTGCGATTTTCATTAGTTACTTGGGCAATATCATTTGGAAATTTCATTAGCTACTTGGGTAACATCATTGCGATTTTCATTAGTTACTTGGGCAATATCATTGGCAATTTCATTAGTGAGCTTGGGCAATATCATTGGAAATTTCATTAGCTACTTGGGCGACATCATTGCGATTTTCATTAGTTACTTGGGCAATATCATTTGGAAATTTCATTAGCTACTTGGGTAACATCATTGCGATTTTCATTAGTTACTTGGGCAATATCATTTGGAAATTTCATTAGCTACTTGGGTAACATCATTGCGATTTTCATTAGTTACTTGGGCAATATCATTGGCAATTTCATTAGTGAGCTTGGGGTGTTGCTCACTGTTGG
>NW_001889915.1:109922-111126 GCF_000143565.1 Laccaria bicolor S238N-H82
GCTTTTGTAGTCTTTTATAGTGTATCAGTAAACTGTGTAGTCTAAGTCCAACTATTTTGTAGTCTATCAGTAAACTTGGTAGTCTATAGCTGACTCTTATAGTAGGGCATGCACCTTCCTTTTTTGGTCATTTTTCCCACGATAAAATAATTGTAGCCCTTTCTTTTAGCTTTCTAAATATACTGAAATCATGTTATTTGGTTTTGTTTTCATGGAGAAAAATATAAAAAACAAAAAAAAAACGCGACACTTTTGAAAGTCCTTTACCTCATATCTCCACAACGGGAGCACTTCAGAATATAATTCAAACAGATTCGGGAAGCTACAGTGTAGGGCTACAACTTTCGTTTTTGACCATTTTTGGTAATTGGTCATGTGACCATCATCCCAACATCCCATTACATGGACCCTGATAGGTAAAATCATTCTCCTCTTGGTTTTCTTTGCTTTTTGGTAAAACCAGGTGATATTTCCCTTTTGGGATGGACCCTGAAGGCAGTGCCTGATGTTCTGTACACCATTTATATATATTTTCAATTTTTCCGCCATTTTCTGGCTATTTTTGGATATATTACCATATTTGGAACTGGACCCTGGACCCTGACAACATTACCCAATATGATCATCAACAATGAGCACCATCCCCCATTTTTTTCTGATTTTTTTGGATATTTTCTGGCTATTTTCAGCTGTATTACCATATTTGGAAATGCGCCCTGGACCCTGAAAACCACTCCCAATGTCGTCACCAACAGTGAGCAACACCCCAAGCTCACTAATGAAATTGCCAATGATATTGCCCAAGTAACTAATGAAAATCGCAATGATGTTACCCAAGTAGCTAATGAAATTTCCAAATGATATTGCCCAAGTAACTAATGAAAATCGCAATGATGTCGCCCAAGTAGCTAATGAAATTTCCAATGATATTGCCCAAGTAACTAATGAAAATCGCAATGATGTCGCCCAAGTAGCTAATGAAATTTCCAATGATATTGCCCAAGTAACTAATGATATTGCCCAAGTAACTAATGATATTGCCAATGATATTGCCCAAGTAACTAATGAAAATCGCAATGATGTCGCCCAAGTAGCTAATGAAATTTCCAATGATACTGGCCAGATAAGTAATGAAAATCGCAATGATATGCCTTTGTAAAGATATGAAATTGGTAATAAGGCCTTGCCTCCATTTACAGCTGAT
>NW_001889915.1:111176-134423 GCF_000143565.1 Laccaria bicolor S238N-H82
TACTGTTCTGTCTCATACATGGTCACTTTCAACATGACCTGAATTAAGGACACCTCCAAGAATGAATCAGCCCATCACCCTATCACCCTCAAAGAGCTAATACCAAAGTTGACCATGTTTGGGACAGGCCAGTAGCTATCGATGTGAAAGTAGACAGTGTGAAAGCCAACTTGGTCATGATGTCAAAAACTGGTGATGTGGCAATAGCAATATGTAAAGTCATGGCAATCCTTGAGCCATATCCTCACATGAACTTAGAATTATGTTTTGAGATAGGACAGTAGGTATCAATATGAAGGCTTAGAATAGCCTTTCCTAATGTGAAAGACAACTTGTGCATGATGTCAAAAACTAATGCTGCAGCACTGGCAATAGGATGGCAATCCTTCAACCTCATCCCCATAACATAGATAGGGCCAAGGACACCATAAACTACATGTTAACTACAAACTTTTTTAAATGAAAAAGCAGACACTACAAACTCTTCTAATAAAAAAGCACACACTACAAACTTTTGTAGTCTCAAAAAGTGGATACTACAAACTTTTCTAATCAAAAAGTGCACACTACAAACATTTGTAGTCTAACAAAGCAGACACTACAAACTTTTCTAATCAAAAAGCGCACACTACAAACATTTGTAGTCTAACAAAGCAGACACTAAAAACTTTTCTAATCAAAAAGTGCACACTACAAACATTTGTAGTCTCAAAAAGCGGACACTATAAACTTTTGTAATGACAAAAAGCAGACATTACAAACTTTGTAGTCAAGATAACCTTTTGACCCTAACCCTGACCTTGTAGTCTAAGTCCAAGCTTTTGTAGTCTAAGTCCAACTTTTGTAGTCTTTTATAGTTTATCAGTAAACTTTGTAGTCTTAGTCTGACTTTTTTGTAGTCTATCAGTAAACTTGGTAGTCTATAGACTTTTGTAGTCTAAGCAAACTTTGTACTCTAAGTTTGACTTTTGTAGTCTTTTATAGTGTATCAGTAAACTGTGTAGTCTAAGTCCAACTATTTTGTAGTCTATCAGTAAACTTGGTAGTCTATATCTGACTCTTATAGTAGGGCATGCACCTTCCTTTTTTGGTCATTTTTCCCACGATAAAATAATTGTAGCCCTTTCTTTTAGCTTTCTAAATATACTGAAATCATGTTATTTGGTTTTGTTTTCATGGAGAAAAATATAAAAAACAAAAAAAAAACGCGACACTTTTGAAAGTCCTTTACCTCATATCTCCACAACGGGAGCACTTCAGAATATAATTCAAACAGATTCGGGAAGCTACAGTGTAGGGCTACAACTTTCGTTTTTGACCATTTTTGGTAATTGGTCATGTGACCATCATCCCAACATCCCATTACATGGACCCTGATAGGTAAAATCATTCTCCTCTTGGTTTTCTTTGCTTTTTGGTAAAACCAGGTGATATTTCCCTTTTGGGATGGACCCTGAAGGCAGTGCCTGATGTTCTGTACACCATTTATATATATTTTCAATTTTTCCGCCATTTTCTGGCTATTTTTGGATATATTACCATATTTGGAACTGGACCCTGGACCCTGACAACATTACCCAATATGATCATCAACAATGAGCACCATCCCCCATTTTTTTCTGATTTTTTGGATATTTTCTGGCTATTTTCAGCTGTATTACCATATTTGGAAATGCACCCTGGACCCTGAAAACCACCCCCAATGTCGTCACCAACAGTGAGCAACACCCCAAGCTCACTAATGAAATTGCCAATGATATTGCCCAAGTAACTAATGAAAATCGCAATGATGTTACCCAAGTAGCTAATGAAATTTCCAAATGATATTGCCCAAGTAACTAATGAAAATCGCAATGATGTTACCCAAGTAGCTAATGAAATTTCCAAATGATATTGCCCAAGTAACTAATGAAAATCGCAATGATGTCGCCCAAGTAGCTAATGAAATTTCCAATGATATTGCCCAAGCTCACTAATGAAATTGCCAATGATATTGCCCAAGTAACTAATGAAAATCGCAATGATGTTACCCAAGTAGCTAATGAAATTTCCAAATGATATTGCCCAAGTAACTAATGAAAATCGCAATGATGTCACCCAAGTAGCTAATGAAATTTCCAATGATATTGCCCAAGTAACTAATGAAAATCGCAATGATGTTGCCCAAGTAGCTAATGAAATTTCCAATGATATTGCCCAAGTAGCTAATGATATTGCCAATGATATTGCCCAAGTAACTAATGATATTGCCCAAGTAACTAATGAAAATCGCAATGATGTCACCCAAGTAGCTAATGAAATTTCCAATGATATTGCCAAAGTAACCATTGAAAATTGCAATGATACTCACCAGATAATTAATGAAATTTCCAATGATACTGGCCAGATAAGTAATGAAAATCACAATGATATGCCTTTGTAAAGATATGAAATTGGTAATAAGGCCTTGCCTCCATTTAATGAAAAAAGCGCAGGCTTTATGATAATGAAAAGACATGGTAACAGGAATGATTCCCTATCATAAAGAGTGTGGATGGATACACAGGGAGCCATAGGCAGTTACCTTGTTTTTATGATAAAAGTGCTAGCCACTAGTGGAGAATCTACAAGAAAAGGCTTGGGATATGTTGAAGAAGCGGCAAAAAGCCTTTGGCTTCGACGGAAGATTGGGTCATCATCCGAGTAAGGTACACATTCGCACAGCAGAAGGTCAAGTACCCATAGCGGTGCCAATGTACGGATCATCCCCTGCAAAACGCGCTGTCATCAACGAACAATTGGATAAGTGGTTTGAACAAGATGTGATAGAACCCTCCAAGAGCCCTTGGAGCGCCCCAGTAGTAATAGCCTACCGTAATGGAAAGCCACGGTTCTGCGTCGATTACCGTAAGTTGAATGCGGCCACTACTCCAGACGAATTCCCCATCCCTAGACAGTCGGAGATTCTCTCCTCCCTATCTGGAGCTCAGGTCCTTTCCTCGCTAGATGCGCTCTCAGGGTTCACACAACTAGAGATGAGCGAGGAAGATGTCGAAAAGACAGCCTTTAGAACACATTGAGGCCTGTTCCAATTCAAACGGATGCCGTTCGGATTGCGGAATGGCCCCTCCATCTTCCAAAGAGTAATGCAGGGCATTCTGGCCCCTTACTTATGGATTTTCTGTCTAGTCTACATCGACGACATCATTATCTACTCCAAGTCGTATGAGGAACACATTGATCATCTTGACAAAGTCCTAGAGGCTATTGAAAAGGCTGGAATTACACTATCGCCCGTCAAATGCCACTTATTCTACTCCTCCGTGCTTCTGTTAGGGCACAAGGTTTCCCGCTTAGGATTGTCAACTCACCTTGAAAAAGTGCGAGTGATTTTGGAGCTCGAATGTCCGTCCAAGCTCTCTCAGCTACAGAGTTTCCTAGGGATGGCTGTATATTTTTCAGCATTCATCCCATACTACTCAGACCGTTGTTACCCACTATTCCAGTTATTGAGAAAAGGGGCGAAATGGAAATGGTCTGCCGAATGCGAAACGGCTTTTCTATCCCTGAAGGAAGCTCTGCAAGAGGCTCCAGTGCTAGGTCACCCAATAGAAGGTTTACCTTATCACCTGTACACGGACGCTTCGGACGAAGCCTTAGGGTGTGCCTTACAACAAGTACAGCCTATGAAGGTAGAGGATCTGAGAGGAACGAGAGTTTATGATCAGCTCAGAAAAGCGTACAAGTTAGGCAAACCTCCGCCGAAATTAATAGTGCACTTATCTTCGGAACTAAAAGATGATCGAGTTGCCCAACAATGGGGAGAGAAATTTGAAGAGACTGTGGTATACGTGGAGAGAGTCATCGCATACTGGTCGAGAACATTCAAATCAGCTGAAGTGCGATATTCGACGACCGAAAGAGAAGCCCTAGCAGCTAAAGAAGGTTTAATTAAGTTTCAACCCTTCATTGAAGGAGAGAAACTGACGCTTATCACTGACCACACTGCCCTTCAATGGGCTAAAACGTACGAAAATTCCAACAGGAGATTAGCAGCTTGGGGCACGGTGTTCTCGGCCTACGCTCCATACATGTCCATAATCCATCGACCTGGAAGGAAGCACTCAAACATTGATCCGCTATCAAGACTCTATCGGGCTCCGCCACCCCATTCATCGCCTGCTAGAAATGACACAGATAAGCCACTAGAAATGAGCCTTGACTTCACTGACTCATCAATCAACCAACCTGCGGAGAAAATGGCATTCGTCGCCTACAGTCTTAATGAGTGCCTGGAGGAAACACCGGAGATCTTCATAAGGACTAAGTCATTGAAGAGATCAAAAGGATTATCGGAAGGCGTACAATCCAGTGCTTCAGCAGACCCACCCAATGTCGAAGAACAAGACCCCACTAATGAATATTGGGGCGTGACGAACCCTGCCCCCAACCTCCATTTACACATGGATAACAATACTCTCTTAACTTGGGTCGACGGCTACAGGAAGGATCCGTACCTGTCCAAGACTTGGGACGACCCGAAATCATTGACGGAAAACTGGGTACCTGGCCATAGGTTTTTCAAAGACGACCAAGGACTATTATTCTTCCGCGACGCGGACTATCAACCCAGATTGTGCGTCCCTAAAGATCAGAGACAAAAACTTCTAGAGGAGACGCATGAACAAGCATACGAAGGTGCCCATCAGGGACCTGAGAAGCTATGGCAGAAACTCAGTGATAGATTCTACTGGAAACACATGAAAGCGGACATACTCACCTTCGTTCAATCCTGCGACGTTTTCCAGAAGATCAAGCCCTCCAACTTCAATCGCTACGGCTACCTGATCCCAAACCCCATACCATCACGCCTGTATCAATCTATAGCAATGGACTTCATTGTGAATTTGCCCTGGTCAGAAGGTTATAACGCCATACACGTAACAGTGGATAGACTTACGAAACACAGCATTTTTTCACCGACAACTACGGGTCTCAATGCAGAAGACTTCGCCGCGTTGTTTGTCCATAAAGTAGCATGCCGATTCGGGCTCCCTGAGAGTATTATCTGCGACCGGGACCCTCGCTGGACATCAGACTTTTGGAAGGGAGTTGCAAAGTTTCTGCATACCAAGATGTCCCTGTCTTCATCCCATCACCCGCAGCACGACGGTCAAACTGAGATAGTAAACCGCTTCCTAGAAGTGATGATCAGAGCATTTTGTGCAGGACATAAGGAAGCTTGGGCGATATGGCTTCCTCTACTGGAGTGGGCGTACAACGCAAGCGTTCACACCTCTACAGGCGCTACGCCAAATTTTCTAATGTTCGGATTCGAACCCAGGACACCGGTTGACTTTCTGTTACCCAAGAATACCAAAGGAAAAGAAATTACGAGAACGGGCTCAGAGAAATGGTTGACCCACTTACAAATGCACAGAGAGAGCGCCCGCAGAGCCATAGCTCATGCTCAACATCACCAAGCATGGGAACACAACAAGCATCGTAAACCCGTCCCAAATATAGAGGAAGGCGACAAAGTTCTAGTCAACCCACATTCATTAGAATGGGCAGAATCGAAAGGGGAGGGCTCCAAACTCACCACTCGTTGGATCGGTCCATTCGAAGTCATCCAGAAAGTGAATCCCAATGTCTTCCGCCTGCGTATGGGTGACAACTATCCTGGTTCGCCGGTCATTAACATCCAACATTTAAAGAAGTACATTTCAGATCCATCTCACCCAGAACGAACAATTCTACCAGATTCCTTCGTGCGCAAACCGGAGTCAAAGGAATACGAAGTGGAGAAAATCATAGGCCATAAGAGAGTGGGTAAGAAAGCGATGTTACGCTACTTGATTCGGTGGGCGGGATACGGGCCGCAGTTTGATACCTGGGGCACTGCCACCGATCTGAAGAACGCCGCCGAGTTCCTGCGGGAATATTGCGCAGCCCACAATCTCTAAAGACGCCTCGATCTCCCAAATTATGCAAACCTCTTCAGCCTCTTTTCTCTTTAATGATATTCAAAACAAATGTACGAATTTTCTTTAATTTCTAACCGAGCAGTAAAGTGTTCGTCCCTAGGGTAGCGTTCGGGTTTATCGTCCGAATGCCTCATTGCACCAAAGGATCACAGAAACCGCGTGCACTCCCCCTTCTATTGTCTTTCCCTCCTACCACCACCTCCTTCATCGCATTCGTTGGAACGGTCCACGATTGCCATCAGGAGGGAAGCTGAAACTTGCAGAGGACAGTCCTGCAGGTGCCAACTTCATGGATTCTGTGATTCATTATCTCGATCCCAACGCAGTAGCAAGCGTACGCTTTGATCCTGATGCGATATGGGTAGGCCTCAATTCTGATACTGCCCTGATACCCGACTCCGCGATTATCTTCAAGGACCTACCCAATCCAGGATGGAGTGTCGAAGATTTCTCAGACGAGGGCAGGATCCTGCCTATGGATAGTGCCAGGGATCCGGACTGGTACAGACAGGAACAGCAGTGGGCGCCGTGGACTCCGACTTCCTTTTTGCTCAACGAGAAGCCATGGTATGATGAATTAGGGACTGCAGTACCAGTCAAGGAGAGAACCGACGGTTGGTGCATGGCAAAACAACAAAGGGACATTTGTGTGGTCGACCTCATACGAGCCCAAGAATGCGTCCGTGGCATCGCGGAGTTCGACGATCGTCTATCATGCCGAGCCAAAGTCCCCAAATTTTTCCCCACCAGCCGCCTCGCAAAGGTCCATGCATCACGGAAGCTCGCTCAAATCGATGCAGCTCGGGCCAAACGTTCGGTCTTGGAAGCAATCACATTCCTTCTGTGGTGGTCATCAGTAATGATCGATTGGGAATCCAGAGTCCACGACGCAATCACAGAGAACGGTAACGCCTTCATTTCCACCGTAAAAAGCAAACGTGGAGTCCTATGCGACCTGGAAAGAGATTGGCCCAGGATCAACGTCCCCCTGTATATTCAAAACAAGATCCCCTTCTTCTATATCTGGAATTTCGAAGCTCGAGTCGACGCGCGGTTCAGCCGTCTCAATCCCGCCCTCAACCTAACATATTGGGCGACACGTCAAGGGAAACCACTCACGCTATCGGCAGACATCAAAGAAGAGGACCTTTCCAAGATTGCACGGCAAGCCATCACCCTCGACAACTTCTTCCAGGATGTCTTCGCTTACTACAATCCCATCAACCCCATCATCCACCCAACATTCTCAACCTTCATCATCGATTTCGAAGGCTGGAGGCGCTGCCCTATCAATCACACTACAGAACCGGTCGAACATCTAGTTAAACTCTACTACTATGGAGTATTCAAGGAGGACGACGACGAGCGCTACCACACCATCGTCTTCTGGCATTGGAGGAAGCGTAAGCCAGCTAACGAATACCTCAGATGCCAGTACAAGATGGGCCTGCCAGGGGAGGAACACGCCACGACAATCAGAGAGCTATACAAGTTCGAGTACGCTCCAACAGGCGACACTCTATTTCACCTCGAGACGGGTCTAATCGTCGGCAAGCCCACGCTAGATAGCAAATCGGCACCATTGTTACAACGAATCGGTGACGACACCATTCTCGCAACAGAACCAGAGAGAATGGACGAGTCGGTGGACTCCACGGATGACGACTACGACACCATCAAGTTCGAAACGGTACCAGACGCCCTCTTTCACCCTCGTGCAATCAATAGCCCAGCTGCATGGATCAGGCACAACAACGAGAAGTTAGCCAAAGCCCATCGAAACGCGGAGAACAATCACACCTCTGGAGGACTGCTGCTTCAGTCACATTCGCCCATTAGCTTGATGGATCCTTACTTCACAGCTCACGAACGGCCGGATATCATGTTCAGGCGGATGTTGAGGGACGATGCGGCTAAAATAACGTATACCGAGAGTACATGGTCCGCCCCTGGCTTCGCTTGGAACGCCGAATTCCTGGACACAGCTTGTTTATTCATCACCGACGTCGAAAGCGAGGCGCGTCTCAGATACTGGGCAAATTGTTGGGATACCATCACGAACGTTCGACGCCTCCTGACAATTGCGATAGAGCATGGCATCAAGTTTCACTTAGCCTTGTCCCCTCACCACATCCGTCAATTTCGTCCCAGGGTCATCGACAGCCTCGACCGCAGCTCGGCAGCCTCCCTATATGGTACAAGCTTTCAAGAACAGAGCCTTGCCGCTTCCGACAACATGGTGACTTTCTGCACAGCTTACCTCACTAGGATGAACGACCTCCTGCGACGCCCACACGCACGAGCATTTATTGCAGAAGGGGGCCAATATAGCTGGATCGCTCGATGTTGGACTGGCACCCGTTTGGTGGAAGAATTCATGTCTGGGCCATCAATCCAGGTCACTGTGCACAACCGTGGATTCTACGACTCGGCTTCAGAGAACGCATCCTACCTTACTCACGACAGCGTTTCCGATCAAGAGAAGGACGCCCTTCTGGGCTACTGCCCCGGCGTTCACGGATGCGCCGGACGTTGGTTGTTCCCACCTGCTGACATTTCACTAGTAGCTGCATTCTACATCGATGCATTTATGGCAGCTGCCGTGGCAAAACTTGATCAGCTACTGTGAATGAATGAAATGCATTTTCATTCAATACGGCACCTGTTTCATTCAAGATAAATCATTCTGTTTCATTCATTCCTGGCGACGATTTCATTCATTCCTGGCAATGATTTCATTCATTTCATTTCATTCATTCACGGCACCTGTTTCATTCAAGATAATTCATTCTGTTTCATTTATTCCTGGCGACGATTTCATTCATTTTCATTCATTTCATTTCATTCATTCACGGCAACGATTTCATTCATTCACGGCAACTACTTCATTTTTTATTTCATTCCACCACGGCAACTGTTTCACTCATTGCTTTACAGTGGTTGTGCTCACTGTTGGTGACGACGTCGGGCACTGTTTTCAGGGTCCAGGGCGCATTTCCAAATAAGGAAATATGCGCTTTTTCCAAATGAAAAATAGCAATAAAATAGGGGAAAAATCAGAAAAGAATGGGGGATGGTGCTCACTGTTAGTGATGACATCAGGGTCTGTTTTCAGGGTCCAGGGCGCATTGCCAAATATGGTAGAATAGCTGGAAAATAGCCAAAAAATCAGAAAAAAATGGGGGATGGTGCTCACTGTTGGTGATGACATTGGGGTTGTTTTCAGGGTCCAGAACACATTTCCAAATATGGTAATATATCCAAAAATAGCCATAAAATAGCAGAAAAATTGGAAAAACATATGAATGGTGTACAAAACATCAGGCACTGCCTTCAGGGTCCATCCCAAAAGGGAAATATGACCTGGTTTGACTAAAAGTGAAGAAAAGCAAGATGAGAATGATTTTACCTATCAGGGTCCATGTAATGGGATGTTGGGATGATGGTCACATGACCAATTACCAAAAATGGTCAAAAACGAAAGTTGTAGCCCTACACTGTAGCTTCCTGAATCTGTTTGAATTATGTTCTGAAGTGCTCCCAGTGGAGATATGAGGTTAAGGAATTTCAAAAGCGTCGTGTTTTTTTTTTCTACAAAAGTTTGTAGTGTGTGCTTTTTCATTAGGAAAGTTTGTAGTATCCGCTTTTTGTCATTACAAAAATTTGTAGTGTGTGCTATTTCATTAGAAAAGTTTGTATTGTCTGCTATTTGAGACTACAAAAGTTTGTAGTGTGCACTTTTTATTAGAAAAGTTTGTAGTGTCCGCTTTTTGAGACTACAAAAGTTTGTAGTGTCCGCTTTTTCATTAGAAAAGTTG
Source organism: Laccaria bicolor S238N-H82 (assembly GCF_000143565.1). Taxonomy (NCBI): domain Eukaryota; kingdom Fungi; phylum Basidiomycota; class Agaricomycetes; order Agaricales; family Hydnangiaceae; genus Laccaria; species Laccaria bicolor. The sequence goes on from NW_001889915.1 coordinate 120,961, forward strand.
TCTGCTTTTTCATTTAAAAAAGTATGTAGTTGACATGGAGTTTATGGTGTCCTTGGACCTATCTATGTTGGGGGATGAGGTTGAAGGATTGCCATCGTATTGCCAGTGCTGCAGCATTAGTTTTTGACATCATGCACAAGTTGTCTTGCACATCAGGAAAGGCCATTCTAAGCCTTTCATATTGATACCTGCTGTCCTATCTGAAAAGATAATTGTAAGCTCATGTGGGGATATGCTGAAGGATTGACATGACTTTACATATTGCTATTGCCACATCAGCAGTTTCTCACATCATGCCCAAGTTGGCTTTCAGCTAGAGGAGGCTATTCATGTTGATATCTACTCAATACATGGTCAACTTACAACATGACCTGACTTGAAGACACCTCCAAGGATGGATCAGCCCATCATCAAAAGCCAAATTGGTCATGATGTCAAAAACTGGTGATGTTATGTCAATCCTTCAGTGATACCCCCACATGAGTGTATCAAAGTTGACTATGTTTCAGACAGGCCAGTAGCTATTAATGTGAAAGCAGACAGGATGAAAGGTAATTTGGTCATAATGTCAAAAAACTGGAGATGTCATGTCAATTTTCAGCCATATCCCCACATGAACTGATAATTATGTTTTATGATAGGACAGTAGGTATCAATATGAAAGGCTTAGAATGGCCTTTCCTGATGTGCAAGACAACTTGTGCATGATGTCAAAAACTAATGCTGCAGCACTGGCAATACGATGGCAATCCTTCAACCTCATCCCCCAACATAGATAGGTCCAAGGACACCATAAACTCCATGTCAACTACATACTTTTTTAAATGAAAAAGCAGACAACTTTTCTAATGAAAAAGCGGACACTACAAACTTTTGTAGTCTCAAAAAGCGGACACTACAAACTTTTCTAATAAAAAGTGCACACTACAAACTTTTGTAGTCTCAAATAGCAGACAATACAAACTTTTCTAATGAAATAGCACACACTACAAATTTTTGTAATGACAAAAAGCGGATACTACAAACTTTCCTAATGAAAAAGCACACACTACAAACTTTTGTAGTCTCAAAAAGCAGATACTACAAACTTTTCTAATGAAAAAGCGCACACTACAAACTTTTGTAATGACAAAAAGTGGACACTACAAACTTTGTAGTCTAAGTCCAAGCTTTTGTAGTCTGGGTCTGACTTTTATAGTCTATCAGTAAACTTGGTAGTCTATAAACTTTTGTAGTCTTTTGTATGTATCAGTAAACTTTGTAGTCTAAGTTTGACTTTTGTAGTCTTTTATAGTGTATCAGTAAACTATGTAGTCTAAGTCCGACTTTTTTGTAGTCTATCAGTAAACTTGGTAGTCTATATCTGTAGGGCATGCACCTTCCTTTTTTGGTCATTTTTCCCACAATACAATAATTGTAGCCCTTTCTTTTAGCTTTCTAAATATACTGAAATCATGTTATTTGGTTTTGTTTTCATGGAGAAAAACACAAAAAACAAAAAAAAACGCGACGCTTTTGAAATTCCTTAACCTCATATCTCCACAATGGGAGCACTTCAGAACATAATTCAAACAGATTCAGGAAGCTACAGTGTAGGGCTACAACTTTCGTTTTTGACCATTTTTGGTAATTGGTCATGTGACCATCATCCCAACATCCCATTGCATGGACCCTGATAGGTAAAATCATTCTCATCTTGCTTTTCTTCACTTTTAGTCAAACCAGGACATATTTCCCTTTTGGGATGGACCCTGAAGGCAGTGCCTGATGTTTTGTACACCATTCATATGTTTTTCCAAATTTTCTGCTATTTTATGGCTATTTTTGGATATATTACCATATTTGGAAATGTGTTCTGGACCCTGAAAACAACCCCAATGTCATCACCAACAGTGAGCACCACCCTGCCATTTTTTTCCTGATTTTTTGGCTATTTTTGGATACATTACCATATTTGGCAATGCACCCTGGACCCTGAAAACAACCCCAATGTCATCACCAACAGTGAGCACCATCCCCCATTTTTTTCTGATTTTTTGGCTATTTTCCAGCTATTCTACCATATTTGGCAATGCACCCTGGACCCTGAAAACAGACCCTGATGTCATCACTAACAGTGAGCACCATCCCCCATTCTTTTCTGATTTTTCCCCTATTTTATTGCTATTTTTCATTTGGAAAAAGCGCATATTTCCTTATTTGGAAATGCGCCCTGGACCCTGAAAACAGTGCCCGACGTTGTCACCAACAGTGAGCACAACCACTGTAAAGCAATGAGTGAAACAGTTGCCGTGGTGGAATGAAATAAAAAATGAAGTAGTTGCCGTGAATGAATGAAATCGTTGTCATGAATGAATGAAATGAAATGAATGAAAATGAATGAAATCGTCGCCAGGAATAAATGAAACAGAATGAATTATCTTGAATGAAACAGGTGCCGTGAATGAATGAAATGAAATGAATGAAATCATTGCCAGGAATGAATGAAATCGTCGCCAGGAATGAATGAAACAGAATGATTTATCTTGAATGAAACAGGTGCCGTGAATGAATGAAAATGCATTTCATTCATTCACGGTAGCTGATCAAGTTTTTTTATGGCAGCTGCCATAACTACATCATGTAATTGGCAGCTACCAGTCGACATTTTCGAAGACAAGTTTAGCTTGTGGACGGGAGAGTGGAATGCCGCACTCGACCACTGCTACCGATGCCTCGCCGACACGATCATTAAAGGGAGAGCAAAGTTACGCACCAGAGAGAAATGGAGAGACTGGATCAGGAGCAATGAAAGAGGGCAACGCCGACCCAATTACTTACCATCAGAAGAAGATTTCCGCAATGTCATGGAAGGCATCGCTTTAGCGGGACTTCGTCGCACTTGGCACCACATACCTTTGGCAAATATCGACATCCCAGAACAACAGGAAGATTAATCGGAATCTGGAAAGTGGGGGGCTCTGTAACAGGTCAGTACCGCTGTGAGTGCCTCACCCGCTGGACTATCCCTTTACCATTAGTACTTTCCACTCCCCGATGCATGCTATCAACTGACGATACTCTTACACTCGCCATATGTCACTTTTTACTTACTTGTACTACGTCATGTGTTTGTTACCGTTGTACTTATACCTTGTGTTGTACACGAGGAATATCATCTTTTTACACACCTACAATCTCTACTGCTTAAGTTTGTAGCCCTACCAACGGCTCTCCTTAAGCACCAGGAGAATAAGGCGTCTAGAGTTTATATCTTCGTCGATCCACGCAATCTCCGTAGGAACTGTCCTTGGAGATCGGAATACGGGAACGTCGGACCATCACGTTTCACGACTCCGAGCGTTTGATCGTTAGCAGAGTCTACACACCTTTGTCCGCTAGGGTATCCTACGGCTTTCCCACTCCTTGAGTGATCACTACATCAAACAGTGGTTCACAATGTCTGTGTCACACCACCAAAATATATTTTGCAAGTGAAAAGCAGTAAGGATATATTTTTGGTGAGTGGACCCTGAAATGTCACTGTCACACCTTAGAAATATATTTTTGCCCTGGCTTGGCCTTAGGATATATTTTTGGGAGACAGATGTGGTAAGGATATATATTTTGGGTCTGTAGGGGTGTCAGGGGTCCTAGTTTCACCAAAAAAACTTGTGATTTTTTTGCTGTCTGGGATATATATTCTGGAAGATTCTGCAATGATTTCCAGGGGTTTTGGCAGTATGTCTGGTCTGTCCTCCCAGTCTGTCCTCCCAGTATGTAGGTAGCAATAAGGGGCATCAATAGCATCTGCAACCTACCTGAGTAGTTGCTTGCATATTATCCACTTTGACACTATAGATACAGTTTGCACTATGAAATTCTTTGGCTGCCTTGAAACACCCTCTGAGTTGACAAAGTGCATTGATCTTTCTCTTCTTCTCTCTCCAATTGCACCATATCTGCATACCCACCCACATCTGTATTACCATCGAGTTGACAAAGTGCTTTGATCTTTCTCTTCTTCTCTGTTCAGTTGCACAGTTCACCAACATCTGTATTACCATCAATTTGGCAAAGTGCTTTGATCTTTCTCTTCTTCTCTCTCCAATTGCACCATATCTGCATACCCACCCACATCTGTATTACCATCAAGTTGACAAAGTGCATTGATCTTTCTCTTCGTCTCTCTCCAATTGCACCATATCTGCATACCTCACCCACATCTGTATTACCAGCAAGTTGACAAAGTGCTTTGATCTTTCTCTTCTTCTCTCTCCAGTTGCATCTTATCTGCATACCCCACCCACATCTGTATTACCATCCTTTACAGACAACAGTCTTTGTTGTTTCTCTCCTTCTCTTCCTTTCTTCCTCCCCTCCTCTTCTTCTCTCCCTGCCTTCCTCTCTCTTCTCTTGAGTTTTGATTGTAAATTTAGGGACAATGAATTCCATATACCCTGTCATAGTATGGAGTCACACATATCTTTGCACTAACTCCTGAACCAAGATCTATTTTTCAACCATATCATGAATATTTTAACTAGATGCTGAATCAAGATATATCTTTCCACTTTATCTTGAACAAGGATATATTCACAAGACATATATTTCAATTACATCCTGTCCCAGGATATATATTTCACCTATATCTTCAACCAGGATATATTTCCAACAAGATATTGAACCAGGATATATCACCAATATATATTCTCAACTATATCTTGAACAAGGATATATCTTTCAACTTTATCCTCAACAAAGATATATATGCAACAAGATATTGAACCAGAATATATTGCCAAGATATATTCTTAAGCTATATCTTGAACCAGGATATATCTTACAACTTTATCTTGAACCAGGATAATTACCAAGATACATTCTTGAGCTATATCTTGAACAGGGATATATCTTTCAAATTTATCTTGAACCAGTATATATCACCAAGATATATTTTTAAGCTATATCTTGGACAAGGATATATCTTTCCACTTTATCTTGAATCAAAATATATTATTAAACTTTATCTTGAACCAGGATAATTACCAAGATACATTCTTGAGCTATATCTTGAACAAGGATATATTTTTCAACTTTATCTTGAACAGGGATATATCTTTCAAATTTATCTTGAACCAGTATATATCACCAAGATATATTTTTAAGCTATATCTTGGACAAGGATATATCTTGCCACTTTATCTTGAACCAAAATATATTATTAAACTATATCTTGAAGGAGGATATATTACCAAGATATATTTCAAACCAGGATCTATTTCTTTCCAATATATCCTAAGTCAAGATATATCTTTGAAATATATTTTGAACCAAAATCTGTATTTGTGATGTAAGCATAATCAAAAGATATCCTAAGTCAAGATATATCTTCAAAATCTGTATTTGTGATGTAAGCGTAATCAAAAGGGAGTGATTAAGTGGGTTGATAGAAAATCAAGCAAGTGCCTTGATCGAAACTGAGTGAAGGATATTAATATGTAAGTAAAAGAGTGAAGTCGAAACTGAGTGAAGAATATTAATGTGTAAGTAAAGAGTGGAAGGATAGCCATGGGTAAAGACAGTGAAGGAACAGCCAACAAAAGACATGTGGATTACTGCAATCCCCAAAGTTAGATGAAGTAAAGCATAGCATAAAGGACTTACAAAGGACTATAGGAAAGGGATGCAGTCTAAACGAACAAGTCAGATTGGTGAAACAGACAATGAAAAGAACTTACAAAAAGGGTGGAGCAAGGTGTGTAGGTGGACAAAGGCAAAAGGAGGGGACACAGCCTAAAACCATCAAGTCAGATTGATGAAAGAACATCATAAAGGACTTATGCAATGATGTATGGGCAAAGGCAAAATCGGGAACACAGCTACAAATGAACAAGTCAGATGTGTGAATGGACATAAGTAAGGACTTAGGAAATACCAAATGAGCGGCACAACAACCAAGTTAGATGGAAGAAAAATAAGTCCAAAAGGACTAACATGAAAGTGATGACCTAGTTAGCAACCGAACCTTGAGAGTTCTTCCCTGGCCCAGCACGTTTGCCTGAAACATGAGCATGTCCAGAAGTACTAGCAAAAGGCTGAGATACTGATCGAGATGATGAGGCAACGTGAGCTGAAGAACTAGCAAAGGGTTGAGAGACTGAATGAGATGATGAAGCTGGTGTTTTCTGGTTCTTGAGTGGGTCAAAGAAGGAGATTGGATGTTCAGCTCATCGAAGTTTGGTATAGAACATATTATCGGGAAGGGAGGTGAAGGAGACATGACGTTGGCGTTTAGCGGGAGGTTCCACTTCTGGTTGTTTCGGCAGAGGGCGGTACTCTCTTGTGGACTTGTGCTTGAGTTCTTCTTCAGGTGAGGCCATGGCAGTGTCATGTGATCGCTTCTTTGTGGACAACGCTGGAGACAAAGAGAAAGAATTGACAGGGGAAGATGTATCACCTTTCCGATCGCGCTTCTTCGTCAGGCCTGAAATGGAGCAATTGGAACGGACACATTTGGTGGAGTCTTTGACGAAGACCATTGGAAGACCATCTGAGTTGATAATGACAGGGATCTCACCGAAGCAAGCTTCACTCTCTGGGATTAGTCTTTGCTCTGAAAAAACAACTCAGACAAATGTAAGTCAACATAATGTTATCTAACTTACCGTCAGACCAGGGCTTCACCTCCAAGAGGTTCTTTACAATCAGAGTTGATAGGTGCTTCCATTGAGAGCTTGTGATCTTCGTAGGTGCAAATTCCGGGCAGAAGGCTATGTCGACCATAGCAGAATCCCATCCTGTGATAACAAGTTTGAATTGGTAGGCGAGATTGGGCCACATCGTCCAAGGGGCCGACTTGCATTGGTCCTTTTCAGCCAAGCACGCATCTGAATACCATATCAATAACTGTTAATCACTGAACAAAACAAAATATTACTCAAAAGATCAAGAAACAATTGCGTGAATTGTTTCTGACATTCCTTCGTGTAAGGTAGCACATCCTTATCCGAAGATGCCTCCTCCTTCAAAGCAGATGCAAGCCTGGTCGGGGCGCAAGCAGTTGAGGAGCTAGCTGTTGTCGAGGGAGCAACATTTAGTTCCTCCATCGACTGCTTAATTTGATGGTCCGCATGCATAGCGCTGTAGCAGCACAAGTAAGACAAAAACCCATAATATGAAAGGGGAACAACGCACTGGACTTTGCTAACAAAGATGTCCGTCAAGGTGCCCATTGCCCACTTCTCACGATCACAAAGTGCTTGGAGGTCCTCCGAGCTCATGAAAAACCCAGACTTCTTACGAGCCGTTGCGCTTTTGCCGCTGTATACTAAAATGCCGGCAATGTCGAAAGATTTGTCACGACATTTGATATTGGTGATCTAAAAGAGTGGTGAATGTGAGGGTAATGTGATGAAAAACCAACCAAAGCGATGTACAAGGTCACAAATTTCTTTCATATGAGAGGCGAAGTGAAGGTTCATGTCGCGGACATTGGTGCCTTCTTTGTGGACTTGATTCTTGATGAAGCTAACGGCGTCCTGGATGCGTTCGTCTTTCTCTTCTTTCGTTGTTGCTCCTTCCATAAGCTTCTTGTACTCCTCATTCGTGGCCTTGTTCCAGAGCTGGAGGCCTTCTACAATCATATTATATGAGGAAGTGGGTTCCAGAGGGTAAAACGAAGACTAACTGTGATCCCCCTCCTCTGGTTTCGTCCTGCTAGCATAAGTTTTGAACATGTTGTACTGGTTTGGAGCCCTCTTCTCCTTGCACCAAAGACCCGCTTTCTCCATGGCAAATTCCGAAGAACGGCCATAGAGATGGCCCAACCTATGTGCGACTTGCCAGAGGATCTGGCCGAACATCAGATACAATGCCATTTCCAGGAGTGAAGGCTTTGTCGAAGAAACCTCTTCAAGGTCTGGGAGCAGGGCGTCGGGCATCAATGTGAGTCCATAGCTGCTCAACACGGATGCGGCGTCCAACTGGGAGGGTGTGTACGACGCCGTTAAGTCCTTCCAGTGGGTGGATGACCTCTGTACTTTCCCTTCTGTTTTCATTGTCGATAACAAAAGGCAAGCGGCTTTAGATTGTGCTTCTACCTGCTCGTCACGCTCCCAGTCGCGTTCTTCTTCCTCCTCGGTGTCTGTAACCAAAGGTTTCTTGCCTTTGGAACGCCGTTCTTCCCCCTCACACGCTTCTTCCTCCTCACACTCCAAGTCTGGATCTTCTTCGGCATCTTCCTTGTCAATCTTTGTGTCATCCTCTTTGGTGTCCGTAACTGATTGTCCCCTCGATTTACGCCAGTCCCTCGTCTTCTCTTTCTTGCAGGTTCCCTCTTCATAATCGGACCCACTGAGGTCACTCTCGATCCGGGGATCTGGGGCATCCCAGTCCTCTAATTCTTGAACTTTCCCCTGCTTCCCTTCTTTCTTATTTGGGACTGGTGGGCAGCACTTTTATCATAAAAACAAGGTAACTGCCTATGGCTCCCTGTGTATCCATCCACACTCTTTATGATAGGGAATCATTCCTGTTACCATGTCTTTTCATTATCATAAAGCCTGCGCTTTTTTCATTAAATGGAGGCAAGGCCTTATTACCAATTTCATATCTTTACAAAGGCATATCATTGTGATTTTCATTACTTATCTGGCCAGTATCATTGGAAATTTCATTAATTATCTGGTGAGTATCATTGCAATTTTCAATGGTTACTTTGGCAATATCATTGGAAATTTCATTAGCTACTTGGGCGACATCATTGCGATTTTCATTAGTTACTTGGGCAATATCATTTGGAAATTTCATTAGCTACTTGGGTAACATCATTGTGATTTTCATTAGTTACTTGGGCAATATCATTGGAAATTTCATTAGCTACTTGGGTGACATCATTGTGATTTTCATTAGTTACTTGGGCAATATCATTGGAAATTTCATTAGCTACTTGGGCGACATCATTGCGATTTTCATTAGTTACTTGGGCAATATCATTGGCAATTTCATTAGTGAGCTTGGGGTGTTGCTCACTGTTGGTGACGACATTGGGGGTGGTTTTCAGGGTCCAGGGCGCATTTCCAAATATGGTAATACAGCTGAAAATAGCCAGAAAATATCCAAAAAATCAGAAAAAAATGGGGGATGGTGCTCATTGTTGATGATCATATTGGGTAATGTTGTCAGGGTCCAGGGTCCAGTTCCAAATATGGTAATATATCCAAAAATAGCCCGAAAATGGCGGAAAAATTGAAAATATATATAAATGGTGTACATAACATCAGGCACTGCCTTCAGGGTCCATCCCAAAAGGGAAATATCACCTGGTTTTACCAAAAAGCAAAGAAAACCAAGAGGAGAATGATTTTACCTATCAGGGTCCATGTAATGGGATGTTGGGATGATGGTCACATGACCAATTACCAAAAATGGTCAAAAACGAAAGTTGTAGCCCTACACTGTAGCTTCCCGAATCTGTTTGAATTATATTCTGAAGTGCTCCCGTTGTGGAGATATGAGGTAAAGGACTTTCAAAAGTGTCACGTTTTTTTTTGTTTTTTATATTTTTCTCCATGAAAACAAAACCAAATAACATGATTTCAGTATATTTAGAAAGCTAAAAGAAAGGAGGGCTTCGACAGTAGAAATTTTCGGTACACTTTATAATCTGAACTTAAAATCTGTACCTGAAAGTGTACCAAAAAGTGAACCAAGGAAAATTTACTACAGAGTTCACATTTTTTCGCCAAGTACAGATTATTTTCACAAGTTCAGATTATATTTCGTCTACTATTTATTCCATATTTATTCAAGTACAGATTAGAACAATTTATAAGTTCACGTGAGCCCTTCATCTGGCGGGCACGTGAGTGGCACTTGCCCCTGATTATTGTTCCATCTTGCGCCGTTGCTCTTAAGCTCTAGATTTATCCACCCACACTGCTTTGTCTGCATTCACCCTGCTCTTGGGTTCAAACACTGCTGCTTTTCTAACAAATGGCCACACTCCCAGTTGCTGACCTCTTGAAACATCTCGAGAACTATAGGGGCCTCCTTGAATGCTGTACCTGGCTTGATCTGGACCGCTTCATTTGCTTCACCTCAAACATCCGGCAAGAGATCAGATTACATACTCCACCTGGATCTCATAATCCCCCACATCGGCTCCCAGTGTATATACACGACTTTTTGACCCACATGCTACAGCTCAGTGATGCCGTCGTTATGCAACTCTGGGCAGGGCTCAAGAACTATGTCTGGTCACTTGACAACCATGCTTCTTCGCACCTTACAGATGAGGAAAGGGATCACATGGGCATTGTGGGAGAAAGAGCATTGCGTGCTGAGGAAAAGTTAGGTGAGTGACTCTATTTCCTTGCAGCTTATTATCAGTATAAATAATTGGATGTTGATAAAGCGTCAAACATGCTCTACCCCCCATGCTCATGTTGTCTTTTTTGTCACCATGGACTCAAATATAGCACCCTCTCGCGTGTCAAGATTGTCATTTACCAATCAATGCATGGTCTCAATGCAAGGCATGGGTATTCAACCTCCCTTGCTTGCTCTGGTTAGTTGATTTTGAACTGACTACCTGTCGTGTTGTCATTAATGTGACTCCTCAGATTGCAAAATTCGCTACTACCACAATTATTATGCTGTGGATGGCACACGTCAGTTTTACGGCACACCTATTCCTCAGCATATTCAAATTGAGGACCATGCTTACATCAAGGCAGACTTGTGCGAGCTATTCAGTGATTTTATGCTTTTTGCCTGGGTCTCTGCTCAGAACTGCAGCAATATCCTGAATGCAGCAATTAAGTGAAAGCATCGGGATGAACAATTTAAGACCCTCTTCATCAGTTCCGAACAGGTCTCCCGTGCATTTTATCTCAATGCTTTGCTCCAGGACTCTGCAGAGCATGGTGAAGCACTTGTACTACCTGATATTGGTGACAACGATGATCGACTCAAACTTGCAATGGAAGTACGGAATAAAAGGATCATTAGTCAAGGCCAGTTAGAGCAAATGCATGCTTGCTCAAAATGTGAGAGGTTCCTACCTGGGAATGGATATAACAGCTTGCATGCATTTAATTTCATTTCTCACCAGTCTATCAAAAACTCAATTTTCCTATTCTAGGTTCATTTCGTGCTGTTGTTACAGATGGAATTATGATTGGAAGACCATGTTGCAAGGTTCACAATTGTACATGACCTCTTCCCAACAATCGAGCACATTTCTGTCTCGAACACGCATCATTAAAGAAGATCTGCGTCGTTATTGGTTGTGATACAAAGGCTGCGCCAGGCTCCCAGACATGTGAAGATGCCTCCCATCGTGAACTTGAGAATGCGCGAAATGATGTCGGTAGGGCATTCTTCCAATTACGCCACCTGATTCAACGTCACAACATGCCACATCTTTTGGACTCAATGACCACTCCACATTCTTGGGACTTCGATGACAATGCTGATGATGGCACTCGTAAATCGGACTCCGGAAATCAACAACCAAAGGCACGTTTTTCTCGCCGCAGGACACACAATGAGCAACTGGTCGTAGCTTGTTGTGGTGTCATTACTGCCCGAGGAACTATGTATGGCGCTGAAGCAATATCGGGAGTCAAGGTCAGTAGTCATTTGAATTTTTGTGCTTTCGAATCATTTATCGGAATTTTGTTCAGGACTTCTTAAAATCAGTTTACCCCTGCCGTGAAGATCTTCCAGATGTCATATTTTATGACAACAATTGTCACCTCCAATCTCATCTGGCTGCTCAAAAGGATTCGTTCTTTGGCCAGGTTATCCTCCCAGTTGATGTATTCCACTTCAAGTCAAAACATAAAGTCACCGACGAGTTTTGCCAAAAGCATTGCAACCCCGCGAGATGGCCAGAGCTTGTGGACAAAGAAGTGGACAGTGATGGAAAAGAGAATGCCAAATGGATCTTCAATTCCTCTGCTGCTGAACAGGTGAATGTATGGCTTGGTGGTTACATCGCAATCGTGCGCGATATGTTGGCCCACCGCTTTGACTTTTTCCTTGATGAGATGATTAAGAGGAGAAATGCTGAAGTTGTCGAAAAATTGTATCTTACTGGCCATTCTCCATACCATGTACCATACCATACATAGTTCAAGTGAATTACTTACAACGTATGTACTCAAGAGTTGGTGCTGGGGAGTCGTCACATTCGTCACAGGGAAACGTCACTGCCTCCATCCTTCTTTCCTTGCTTCCAGCTTGCTAGCAATGGAGCAACTGCATACCGCGAGGGGCATCTCTCAGCAGATCAATTTCTGCACTACCCAACAGGCACTTTAGTTAGGCTGAGCCCCTCTGGGAGTGTGGGGTTGATCTGTTTCCTGGCAACATCTTTGGTTGAAGCAGGCTGTTTCGCAGCGCATTTCCCCTGAAGTAAGTCTTGACCGCCCTTGCAGAAAAAGAACTGACAGGTGACTCCCTTGTAGATTTCATTTCCTCTATCGCATCGCCTTAAGCCGTGTTCAGCGACTCAGCCCTGCCAGTGAGGGCATCGCACACGCATCCACACGCATCCAGATGCTGACCAGGGGTACATGGTAGCGTGCCGCGTCAGTTGCTGTGGTTTAGCCCAGCGACTACGAGGGCGTTGTCCATCTCTTCATGGTCGTCACCCCATCTTCACATTCATAGTGTTCCTGTCGTAGGGGACGATTGAGATTGGCTTCATCGTTCCTAGTGATGTGCAGGCCCGGCTTGGCCCGAAAGCCACGGCTATGGCCCGGCTTTCAGCGGCTCAGGCTTGACTATATTCAAGCATGAGCTTTTTGCAAGGCTTCAGGCTGGCTCAGGCCCGGCCCAGGCTCAGGTGCTAAAGTCGAAAAATACGCACAAACAATCAATTAGTCGAAAACTTATCGCAAGTTCTTTGGAGTTTATGGTATGTCTCCTCTATCACTTTCTTCGAAGCTCCTGACCATGCACCGTACAGTTCACCTCGCACGTCATACCTCCCTTAACTTAACTTATAGGTTTCAGCATCTGGATATGGGGTGTCACGGGAATATGACGAAGTGGGCAAAGGCACAAGTGAGGGAGTTGCTTGGAGTTGGTGCATTTTTCTTTCATTTTGGAAATAGGGAGTTAATGGATTCGTGTGCTCAGATATCGCAGCAGTGTCGGAGGATCAAGCGTGTTGACGTTGGGAGCCAATGCATGGTTTGTGGTTTGGAGCTTGTTTTGCTGCACTCGGTTGTTACACCAGGCCTCGTGTTTTCCCCTGAAAAACTTGTGCAACCATTTGACATCGTCTCAATGCAATTTTGCATGCACCACACTTTTGAGACTGTCCAAAGGCACGTTGTATGCTTGACAGGAATGTCATTGGTATACAGAATTCGGTTTGAAAATCAGGACTCGAAACCGATGTTTGGCCGCAACTACTGGTTTTTATTGCAAGATGCAGCTGAGAATGTACCAGAGTATGTGCGCGATGA
>NW_001889915.1:134473-135377 GCF_000143565.1 Laccaria bicolor S238N-H82
TACCCCTCCAAAGAAGGTCCCACCAATCTTTGAGGCCATGGCTCAGGCCACGGCTCAAGGCTTCATGCATTGTGAGCCTGAGCCTTGGGCTTTCCTGGGCCTTGACGACGGCCCAAGAAGGCCTGGCTTTGGGACAGCTGGCTCTGGCTGGCTTACGGCTTTGGGCCGGGCCTGGCACATCACTAATCGTTCCCAGCCGCAGTCGGAGTATCCAGGGACAGTTCAGCATGAGAAGGAGTCGCTCCAACTCCAAGAGTGACAGGTGGCGGATGTTGTGCACATAGCCTCCCGATAGCGCTTTGATATGCAAGGCAACATTTTTTGCAGAACTCGAAGGCACATGTGACACAGTTCCGGACAGGTTCTTTTGCTGGTTGTGACTGACAAATGGGTCCATTACAAGCAGTAACAGCTTTCCCCTTTTTAATAACTGCACGCGTATGGGATTGTCCATCATTATCAGCTTTCGGCATGATGCTGACCGTAGAATTGACATCACCAGCCTGGACCTCACTGGCAGGGGCGTCGAAGTCAGGAGCAACAGAAGAGTCCCAAGTAGGATCAACAGGAACAGGAGGTACGTCAGCACCTGCATCAAGAGCTGGCTGAGAACTTTGCCTAGTCGGAGACAGCAAAGGACCAGCTCCAGCATTGCGTGGTAATAGTTTCTGTGGAGTCAGTGGCATTGTGAGTAGTGATTGGAGGGAAGGTTGTGATTGGTGTGTAAGGATTTCTGTGTGTGGCATTTCGGACACCCATCGAATAAAGTGCGACTGATCTGCTGGTGCATTGCACTGGAGAAGCTCAGGTCAGTCAATTACTTAAAGTCCGCTCGTATATAGTGCTTGGAAGTCCAGTCTCAAGACTGCAAAAAGACTGCAACTGGACTGGACCAAGACTGCAA
>NW_001889915.1:137337-138266 GCF_000143565.1 Laccaria bicolor S238N-H82
GCCGCGATGCGCAGCGTTGGAGCGACACGCGTTGGCGACACACACGCTCGGTGGACGCGACAACGCGTTGACGTGTCTTGGTGGCCATCACGTGCAATTGTCGTGTAGAATCTGTACTTTGGGATGAAAAAGTGAACTAGTGATCAGAAAGTGAACTGACCGTTGGAAAATGAACTTCAAAAGAAAATGTGTACTTTGATAAGAAAAAGTGAACTGATTGATAGAAAGTGAACTTCTTCACAAGATTCTTGAGTTCACATTTGGAGTTCACATTTTGGTAGATTAGTACACATTTGGGTACAAATTATAAGTTCAGATAATATCTGAACCATTTTTTTCTAGTGTCTAACTTCTGAAAGAAAGGGCTACAATTATTTTATTGTGGGAAAAATGACCAAAAAAGGAAGGTGCATGCCCTACTATAAGAGTCAGATATAGACTACCAAGTTTACTGATAGACTACAAAATAGTTTGTAGTGTGCACTTTTTGATTAGAAAAGTTTGTAGTATCCGCTTTTTGAGACTACAAAAGTTTGTAGTGTGTGCTTTTTTATTAGAAGAGTTTGTAGTGTCTGCTTTTTCATTTAAAAAAGTTTGTAGTTAACATGTAGTTTATGGTGTCCTTGGCCCTATCTATGTTATGGGGATGAGGTTGAAGGATTGCCATCCTATTGCCAGTGCTGCAGCATTAGTTTTTGACATCATGCACAAGTTGTCTTTCACATTAGGAAAGGCTATTCTAAGCCTTCATATTGATACCTACTGTCCTATCTCAAAACATAATTCTAAGTTCATGTGACGATATGGCTCAAGGATTGCCATGACTTTACATGTTGCTATTGCCACATTATCAGTTTTTCACATCATGCCCAAGTTGGCTTTCAAGCCAGAGGACGTCATTCCTGTTGATATCTACTGTTCTGTCTCAA
>NW_001889915.1:138615-139641 GCF_000143565.1 Laccaria bicolor S238N-H82
GCTAGTATGTTTTCCTGTATGTTTTGTTCTCCCAAAGAAGAGCATCCAGATGTTTTTTCTTGATGTTTGTGATGTATCATAAATCTAAATATAGTTCAGATATGTTTTATGATTGAAAAATCTCAGAAATTGTATATCCAGGATCAGCATTGATGCCTGGTATGTTTTCCTGCATTATATGTATGTTTTATTTGCTTAAAAGCATCCACATATGTTTTTTCTTGGGATCCAGAATGTTTGTGATTTATTACAAATCTAAATATAGTTATGTTTTATGATTTAAAATTATCAGAAACGGTACATCCTGGACCAGTATTGATGACTTGTATGTTTTCCTGTATTCTGTGTATGTTTTTCTTGCCAGAAGAGTGTCCACATATGTTTTTTCCATGTCAAAATCCCTCTGAAAAAGCTGCATTTCACCAGAATGCTCCAATTGTGATAAATCTCATTTTTCTCCTTCAAAACTTGTGTTACAGCTACTCAGAGCTACTGTCATGTGACCATTACCAGGTCACTTTAGCTTAAATTGCAGATTGCACGCCTCCCTCTCATTGGGAGCACATAAAACTTTGCAAGTGAGTAGGAGGAAACATATACATATTGTATCTGTAAGTTTTATTCTGGAGGGATTCTTTTGGGTAGTGTTAAAATGGCTTGACCCGTTTGCCCTGAATTGGTCAGCACCCATAAGCCAACTGTAAAATATTCTTAGACACCTCATATTCTCCTTATCTGATTCAAAATTTTGTGTGTGAGTTACTAATACCTCCACTGTAAACTCTCAAAAATATTTATGTCAATAGAGGCTAGCACTGTGGAGAGAAATGGTCGTCAATTAGATAGACTTGCTTTGATGGGCAAACTTGGCAAAATAACAATGTGACCATCTTATCTCCCTTATATCTCAGCTCATGCTCAATGTTCTGTCCAATAAATCTCCACACACAGCCACATGTACATTGTCAAACTCTGTTCAAAATTTCAAATGCATAACATGNATCGTTGTGGTGCTATAGCTTGTTG
>NW_001889915.1:139691-154940 GCF_000143565.1 Laccaria bicolor S238N-H82
AAAAAAAACGCGACACTTTTGAAAGTCCTTTACCTCATATCTCCACAACGGGAGCACTTCAGAATATAATTCAAACAGATTCGGGAAGCTACAGTGTAGGGCTACAACTTTCGTTTTTTGACCATTTTTGGTAATTGGTCATGTGACCATCATCCCAACATCCCATTACATGGACCCTGATAGGTAAAATCATTCTCCTCTTGGTTTTCTTTGCTTTTTGGTAAAACCAGGTGATATTTCCCTTTTGGGCTGGACCCTGAAGGCAGTGCCTGATGTTCTGTACACCATTTATATATATTTTCAATTTTTCTGCCATTTTCTGGCTATTTTTGGATATATTACCATATTTGGAACTGGACCCTGGACCCTGACAACATTACCCAATATGATCAACAATGAGCACCATCCCCCATTTTTTTCTGATTTTTTGGATATTTTCTGGCCATTTTCAGCTGTATTACCATATTTGGAAATGCGCCCTGGACCCTGAAAACCACCCCCAATGTCGTCACCACCAGTGAGCAACACCCCAAGCTCACTAATGAAATTGCCAATGATATTGCCCAAGTAACTAATGAAAATCGCAATGATGTCGCCCAAGTAGCTAATGAAATTTCCAATGATATTGCCCAAGTAACTAATGAAAATCACAATGATGTCACCCAAGTAGCTAATGAAATTTCCAATGATATTGCCCAAGTAACTAATGAAAATCACAATGATGTCGCCCAAGTAGCTAATGAAATTTCCAATGATGTCACCCAAGTAGCTAATGAAATTTCCAATGATATTGCCAAAGTAACCATTGAAAATCGCAATGATATTCACCAGATAATTAATGAAATTTCCAATGATACTGGCCAGATAAGTAATGAAAATCACAATGATATGCCTTTGTAAAGATATGAAATTGGTAATAAGGCCTTGCCTCCATTTAATGAAAAAAGCGCAGGCTTTATGATAATGAAAAGACATGGTAACAGGAATGATTCCCTATCATAAAGAGTGTGGATGGATACACAGGGAGCCATAGGCAGTTACCTTGTTTTTATGATAAAAGTGCTAGCCACTAGTGTATTTGGACGAAGTTCGTGGCCTGCACAACTGATCGCAGCTCGACGATGCTTCTCAGCTCTAGCGATTTCATAGTTGATGGTGTCAACATAGTCCTGGGGGTTGTGTGGGGCCATGTAACCTGCAGGGAGCATGTGGTACGTCTGTGTTTCGTTATCCCATACTTCTGTATGCCTATCTGCAGCGTTCTGGGCACCTTCTTGAGGTAAGGAGCCTTGGTAGCGAATGTGGCCCTCCTCCCAGGGCTTCTGGAACTTGTAGGCCGCCTCTTCCCCCTCTGAAATGTCATAATGGTGGAAGGGGTGGATCTCCGCATTGTTGGGCTCACGAGAGGCATTGAGTGCCTGGAAGGCTTTGCGAACCTCTGGGTGGACGTAGGCGATGCAACGACGATCCAGAATGCATACGTCGTTCTCTGCCTTAATGAGATCTTCTGGTGTGTGAGGGGCCATGTGATCTGCTGGGATTGGGACCCAAAATCCTGTTTGCTTGTCTAACATGGTCGTCCGATCATCTGCTGCACTCCAGCCTCCTCTCTTGGGGCGATGCCCATAGTAGCTGTGATAACCACCTTGTGTAAACGCAAATCGATAACGAGTGTCGCCTTTGAGTGCAGCATTCAGGGCAGCAATCTTGACGTCGTCAAAATGGTTGAGAGATATCAATTGGATGCGTGGTGGCCACTAGTGGCTACCACTAGTTATCATATAAAACAGGTAACTGCCTATAGGTCCCTGTGTATCCATCCACACTCTTTATGATAGGGAATCATTACTGTTACCATGTTTTTTCATTATCATAAAGGCTGTGCTTTTTCATTAAGTGTAGGCAAGGTTTTGGACCTCCCTCATAAGATAGCCTGTGGTTATCATTACCAATTTCATATCTTTCCAAAGCCATATCATTGTGATTTTCATTAGTTGTCTGGCCAGTATCATTGGATATTTCATTAGCTACATGGGTGATATCATTTTGCAATTTTCAATGGTTACTTTGGCAATATCATTGGAAATTTCATAAGCTACTTGGGCAATATCATTGCGATTTTCATAAATTATCTGGCCAGTATCATTGGAAATTTCATTAGCTGGTTGTGCAATATCATTGGCAATTTCATTAGCTACTTGGGTGACATCATTGCAATTTTCATTAGCTACTTGGGCAATATCATTGCAATTTTCATTAGCTCCTTTGGCAATATCATTGGAAATTTTATTAGTTACTTGGGCAATATCATTGCAATTTTCATTAGCTCCTTTGGCAATATCATTGGAAATTTTATTAGTTACTTGGGCAATATCATTGTGATTTTCATTAGCTACTTGGGCAATATCATTGGCAATTTCATTAGCTACTTGGGCGACATCATTGCAATTTTTCCTTAGCTACTTGGGCAATATCATGGCGATTTTCATTGGCTCCTTTGGCAATATCATTGGAAATTTCATTGGCTACTTGGGCGACATCATTGCGATTTTCATTAGCTACTTGGGCAATATCATTGTGATTTTCATTAGCTCCTTTGGCAATATCATTGGAAATTTTATTAGTTACTTGGGCAATATCATTGTGATTTTCATTAGCTACTTGGGCGACATCATTGCGATTTTTCATTAGCTACTTGGGCAATATCATTGCGATTTTCATTGGCTCCTTTGGCAATATCATTGGAAATTTCATTGGCTACTTGGGCAACATCATTGCGATTTTCATTAGCTACTTGGGCAATATTATTGGCAATTTTTAGTAATCAGGAGAGTGGTCACATGACCAAACTCCAAAAGGGGTCAAAAACCAAAGTTGTAGCCCTGCACTGTAGCTTCTCAAATCTGTTTGAATTATGTTCTGAAGTGCTCCCATTGTGGAGATACAAGGTAAATGAATGTCAAAAGTGTCGCGTTTTTTTTTGTTTTTTGTGTTTTTCTCCATGAAAACAAAAGCAAATAACATAATTTCAGTATATTTAGAAAGCTAAAAGAAAGGGCTACAATTATTGTATTGTGGGAGAAATGACCAAAAAAGGAAGGTGCATGCCCTACTATAAGAGTCAGATATAGATTTACTAATGGACTACAAAAAAGTCGGACTTAGACTACACAGTTTACTGATACCCTATAAAAGACTACAAAAGTCAGACCTAGACTCTAAAGTTTGCTGATAGACTACAAAAGACTACAAAGTTTACTAATACACTACAAAAGACTACCAAATTTACTGATAGACTACAAAAAAGTCAGACTTAGACTACAAAAGTCGGACTTAGACTACAAAAGCTTGGATTTACACTACAAAGTTAGAGTTAAGGTCAAAAGGTTATCTTGACTACAAAGTTTGTAGTGTCCGCTTTTTGTCATTAGAAAAGTTGTGTAGTGTGTGCTTTTTCATTAGAAAAGTTTGTAGTGTCCGCTTTTTGTCATTACAAAGGTTTGTAGTGTGCGCTTTTTCATTAAAAAAGTTTGTAGTGATCACTTTTTGAGACTACAAAAGTTTGTAGTGTGCGCTTTTTCATTAGAAAAGTTTGTAGTGTCTGCTTTGTTTGTCATTACAATGGTTTGTAGTGTGTGCTTATTCATTAGAAATGTTGGCAGTGTCTGTTTTTTGAGACTACAAAATCTTGTAGTGTGTGCTTTTTTATTAGAAGAGTTTGTAGTGTCTACTTTTTCATTTATAAAAGTTTGTAGTTGACATGTAGTTTATGGTGTCTCCATCTATGTTATGGGGATGAGGTTGAAGGATTGCCATCATATGCCAGTGCTGCAGCATTAGTTTTTGGCATCATCCACAAGTTGTCTTTCACATTAGGAAAAGCCTTTGATATTGATACCTCATGTGAGGATATGGCTGAATGATTGACATGACTTTACATATTGCTATTGCAACATCATCAGTCTCTCACATCACGTTCCCCAACCTGACTTGAAGCCAGGACAGACGATCCCCAACCGAATGATAGTTACATCACCCAACGCTGTTTGGATGCCATTCATCTCTTTGCGAACCTGAGCTGTCCGTGCCCGAGAGGACAGTCGTTTTGCCTGGGCAGACTTCACTGTATGCCCTCAATGGTTCATCGACAACCATTGGCATCTCCCTTTTGTCAGATCGCGTCCACTTGAGGCTAAAATCAAGGACCATGAGCTTGGATTCTGTTGGTGGCAGTTGCAAGATCACCATTTTGAAGCAGCGAAAGGTTCCGCTTACCGTAATCTGGGAACTTTGCGTGGAGATATTGCAGATTTTCTGGAAGGGGAGGCCAAAAAGCTTCACCTTGCATGCCGAGACATCAAGCAGTTGAAGGATTTTGGCTGTCTCTTCTACCTGGTGAACAAGACTGTAGACGCGGCCCTCCAGCTCAAATTCTGCACTTTCACCAAACACGACTTGATCTACCGCATCTGTGATATAGGATTGGAAGGGAATGCCCAGAGGCCATAGTCAAACAGTGGTATATAGCTAGATTTGGATATCTTACATAATAGATTGATCTTTTGTCTTGAACCACCATCTTGTCAGCAGTCTTGCCATCCTCTTGCACTACATGCAGTGCTTTGTATATCTGTACTTCCTACAGTATGCATAATCATGTTGGGCCAGCTGAGTATCTTGTAACTGCTCATTGCTCACTCATGGGTGTTGATCCCAGATCCACCCATTCTTGCCTCCTCCTTCCCTCTTGGCTTCAGCTATGCGAGAAGTTCAGAGTGAACGCTTCACAGCATCAGTGGCTTCCAGTGTCTCTATCTGGAGACTCTCGCGATGTATGACTGGCACACCAAGTGGGCTTTCTGGCTCAAGGACAGCTCCAGCAAAATCTACGAAATTGACAAATCAATCATGGGTGTGATTACAGACAGCCCAGACTGTATTGCCATGCTCTACCGAGCTGGTGTACTGGGTTGGTATATCCGACCACCGTCGAGTATCCCACACGACATGACTATCCATTACATCATCGCTCCTGGTTGGGAAAAAATGCCAACAGCACACGGTCGTCGGTCAAGCGAGTGTGATCCACGTGAATTCACGGACAAAGACTACCCTGGAATGCCATTCCCCACCGTGCTCACTGCATGCCCTCGAAGTGGAGATTACGTCGTAGCCTGCCAGAGCTGGCGCAAGGGGCATTTGGGTCCAACCAACGCTCAAGTCGTCGTGACGGAGGCCCCAAGTGGTCCTGCCACGGTGGAGTCTTTTCCATCCAGTTAGTTTTTTCAATCCTAAGTGCTCTAAAGTCAACTCATAGTTTTGTAAATGATAGCCCCATCTTCGTCCCGTGCAGTATCTGCCCTCCAAATGACAAATAAACCAGCACAAGGCAAGTTCCCTTGTCTCCCATCTCTGCGGTTACTTATTGATCTCAATGGTAATAGCCGGCTTAAATCTCGCCAAATTCAAAGAGCTGGAACTTGATTATGTACCACCTCAATCCCCTGCCTGGAAGAAGGTGTTAGCAGGGGTGGATACTAATTCTTGGCACATCATCTCTAATCCTGTTGGGAACAAGCTCCGCGGTTATCAATTCCCGGACCCATTTCTCTTCATCACTGGCGCCAACCACAGAAGCTTGATACTGGCTTGGTTGATGATGCAAGCTCAGTGGCTTCAAACAATCATCAATGTCGATACCGCCCCACAATTGCCTGCGCCACAGCATTGGCGAAATTGTCTCTATGATTTCGCCAAGGAAATGTGCTTGCTCCCTCCGTTACCCTCGATGAGCAAAGTGGCCCATGGTGGGGTTAGTGTTCGCAGGTCCAGTTAAGTCCAGTTTTTTACCTCAAAACGATGCAACTGGCAACCACAACTGGTCTAGACTGATCCAAATATTGAGGGACCGCAACCAGACCGCTTTGGACCAGTCCTAATCGGTCCACAATGTGAAAAAGACCGGTCCAGACCAGTTGCAACTGGTCTTTTGTTGTAAAAATTATTACGCCACAGTAACTAAATATTACCTCATGTACATTGCATACATAGATAGATATTTTAATTCTCCATAGACTGATCAAAAATCTAAGCAATTCCGTCAAGATTTGACTGAGATATGGTGAAAACAGAGAGAACATACATACAGATTGCATATAAAAATGTTGTTGGCCATATGTCAATCAATTCTTGACCGTTTTTGATGATTCAGGGACCGAAAATTAAGTAAAATGTGCACGAGTAAGGTCCAGCACGTGATGGGACGAAAGACCAGTTGCAACCGGTCTAAACCTGTCTTTTTCGGTTTTTATATATTTACAAAAACATGGCAACTGGCAACTGGACTGACCACAAATGTGGGCAACTGCAACTGGAAAAAGACCGGACCGTGGTTCAGTCCAGTTCAGTCCTATGTATATTTTCAGTCCTGTAGACTGGACCTGCGAACACTAGGTGGGGTGCAAAAGAACAAGGCAAAAGATCGGCCTGTCCCCAAAGGGACCAACCGCCGTTCTTCCAAGGCCAAGGAGGTTCAAGCCTCTATATTTTCCAACGCAGTGTCTCTTGGCGGTCGTCCTGATGTGGTTTATTGGGGGAACGTGGCAGTCATGGAAGGGGAAAACGACACCGGCCTCACCCCAGACATAATATCACAGGTGATCTGGAACACATTTGAACTGAATTTCCGTCATGAGATTCACCAGCTCGACTGCCATCTCTTGCCTGCTGCATGGGCTTCAGTTTCTGAAGCAGGCTTGCGTGAGAACCTCATTCGACGGATTTTTCCTGAAGAGAGCAACAGCCTTATCATCTCGACAGGTCCACCCTCTCACCTGGGCTTAGCGGTGAATAACTAGCAGGATCGCATGAATTATGTGGAAGCTTTGCAATGAGTGGTAACGGGTTGGCCAGGGGACACTTCGAAACAGTTGAAAGCACGGTACATGTCTGAAAGTATCTCAGAGGCCAAGTTTCGGGAATCGGAGCAAGCAGTGGTGGTGGTGTACTGCCAGACATTTTTTGACAACTTCGGTCGTGCACCTTGCACCCTGCATGAGATTTCCCAAGGTTCTGATCATCCCGAAGTCTTGTCATCATCGTCATCTAGCGCCTAGCGGGCAGGGGGCCTCCCATCATTCAATGCGGCATGGACTAACATCGGAGGTAGGGCGATTGCAATCTGATTCATTCATCGTGGCACAGACTAACATTGGACTTAGGGTCATCGCATTCGGGGAAATATCTTGTACCGCTCTCATGTCATTTGCATTTCGGACTTACATAGAATAATGCCACTGATCTTGTGATTCATTGTGGGTGAGATAAGACAGACAACACTTGGTTTTTCCCTTTCTTCCCTCCCTATCTTTGTCTCTCGTCTCATGGCACTATGTTCAAACGGAAAGCAGTAAAGTCTCGTGAAGAGCTTCCCAGAAAGTTAGTTGCAGCAGGCACGTTCCAAACACACAGAGTCTATGGCACGGGAGATGTGACATCTGAACCCCAGGCCAATGTTTACACTCCCCAGGGCCATTTTGTCCAGCATACAGATTCCGTTCATGATGTTCAAACTGATACCTTCAAAGCTTTGGCCACTGATATAATTGGTGAAGCCGATGATACACGTTGCACGGGGATGAACGTGAAAGTGCGAAACACGCAAACAAGGATCAAGTGTGTTGGGGAAAACCCTATACACCTAACACTCACACACACACACACACACACTATCACAATCTCGGTGCAAGAGTTTGAGGGCCTTTGGTATTAAGAAATACCACTTTTGTCTTCTTAGGTTTAAGTCTCAAGAGTTTTCGTAATAAAACCGGGTTTTATTATTGGGTGTGGTATTAGAATAGTTCAATAGAACAAAGTATGTCTTTCAGGGATCCTGGTTGCTCAAATGCAAAGTTCTCGCACACAGACTTCTTTATTGACATGAAACATGAATTTATCGGACTTTTATAACTCCCTTGAGCTTTTATTATGTCACTACACTCCAAAACAAAAGGTACGAGTACGCTGTCTCGTCTAAATGATACTATGCTTAAAAACCTCTTATTCAAGTCTCCAAGTAAGCTGACTCCCAAGCACGCTGACTTCATTCACACTGTACTTTTCTGACCACGAAGAAATCTCCTTTAATTGATTACAACTGTCCACCTCCTAAGTCTCTACTTGGAGTGCAACTAGCTGGTCAACGGGGGATGATTGCTTGCCTTTTGACCTGCCAGTGCCCTCCTTTTATACTCCAAAACTCCTATCTACGCTTTTACATGTGTTTTTCTATGGTTTATATCGGTCCGAAATTACAAATGGAATATAAATAGCTTTTAATAATCATGTGGTATAGTTTTATAGTGTCTTTCTTTGATACACTACAGATTTTGTAGTGTTGGTATCTTTCTCTTATGAACGCATCAGTATTTGATGCGTACATTCAATAGTCTGGCTTTTAATTATCCTTGGCCCGGACCGGTTCCTTATGCTTCTTTCTCTTGGCCTCAGTTACCAATTTGACGTATCATGTCATTTTAGCGATGGCCAGGCTGATACATATGCAGCAAGCTGCTGGCTTCTTTATTTCCGGAAGTTATTTGATTAAAATGCCTCGGCTCGGTTTCTGTATCATATGGAGATCGCATGGTACTCCGAAGGACTTCAAATGACTTTCTTAGTTATCAGGGGGTCTCCAGATTGGATTACCTAATGTCTTTCCAGGTGCGCATTTCATAGCATCTTGGATGATGCTACGCATCACTCTTTGATGCGTACGCGGGAATTGCCGTACTTGACTCTTTACATGGCCGCAGGCCACGCTTGGTCCTCATACATATACTACATTGTCGCAGTATAGTCTTTCTAGTAGTAGAACATTATTTCACAATGTCCACATACAATTTATCCTCTAGAAGTCTTGGAAGTATTTATCGCAGGATAAAAGTCCGAGTTTCCATATTAAAAATCCATTACATGTTTCTAAACCCTTGGTAGTAATGCAATCTTGTCCCTGTGCTGGGTGGTTTACTCTAGAGCTTCTTTATACTCTATTTCATGGTGGGTGAATCCTAGATAGGCCCCAAGTATAATGTCATGGCGCATACTGCTGCCAGCTCCAAGGCCTTAGTCCTATGTTCAGACTCGACGCATGTGCACTTTTAGTCTACTGAACTGGGTATGTTCAAAGACTCTTATATCATTGCAATTTGTATATAGTGTATGTACAGAGAAGACCATTTCAAACGGTAAAATCGCGAAAATCGGATTTTATATGGTTGAATACTTTTCACCCATATCACCGAAGGGGTAAAACCAGGTAAAAAGGCACGACAATTTCAGCGATGGGAGGGGGAAATTCTTCCTGCTCTTATGCAACCTTATATTCAACTCCTGAGGGAGACTGACTCTCTGCGAAATATGTCAGAAGTTAGACAAGTGGTGGGTTGTGTTGGTTGTCATGCTGGGAGATCTTTAAAAGTTGCATGTATATTTTTTGAAAGTATGTTGATATTTTGTTTTGTCTTGGTTGCTCTTTGATTTTTATTGGGCAGGGATTGAGACTCTCACTCTGTGTACATGCACGTCTCCAGCCCTGCAGCTGCTTCAGCGGGGTTTGTTTCCTTGTGCTCCACTTTTACCCTCTCTTGCGGTTGACCTGAATATGCTTGAGTTTGTCAATGGCCTTTTTGTCAATGCTGCACCAAATACGACAGCTTGGTGTGAGACCTTGGAGTCATTTCTTGGTAATAGGAGGTACAAGCTATCTACTCGAGTAAGTTCCCAATTTTTTTATGGATTGTTTCTGATAGCTGGTGTTTCTTAGAATAGCTTGCACCGGTGCTTTGGGGCTGCTATGCAGTGGTATGCTACACTGATTGATAAGAAAAACCACCAGTTGGCCAACTACTTGGATCAATTTAGGCTGCCAGCCACTCATTGTTCAGGTATGATGATGCTTTTTCTTTTTGGGGGGGGGGATTTGTTCACCTTAAATCTATTTGTATAGATGATGGTAATTACAAGCCAGTTATTTCCCCCATGGCTAAGCTGACAGCCACATTTAATAGATGCAGAAATGAGCAGCCCAGATAGTGAAAATGCTACCCCATGAAGAAGATCAACCAAGTAACTACTTACGCTCCCATTGCCCACTCTGTTTTGGGGGAAAGGATTGGAAGAAAAAGGATGAACTGTGTGTGATCCTTCTTCTATTTTAAGAGTTGTTTCTAAGGTTCCTTTTGGAGTGTCGACTTTATAGTATGTCTAGATGCATGCTTCAAGCAAAAATCAAGAAAGGCTCAAGGCAAGGAACCACCTGCTCCTCGTCAGCATCCTGTGTGGAAGTGCCAGATGTTCTATTCATGGCACTCCCCGTTATTTTCATTTTATATGCACTTTGATTTTTATGATTCTTTTTATTTGATTTTAGTTTCTTTTCTTTTTTTTAGATTTTAGCAAGCATTGTAGAACATTTGAAATAGCGCGTTCTGACATCTTACAACACACGCGTTCTTTGGACGACGTCATCGCCGGCAACTTGTTTGATCGTCTTCTCCTGGAGTCACTTGAAGGACGTGGCTTGCAAGTTTCGTTCCTGTGCGCATAGTTCTTAATTTTTATTTTTATTGTCTTTACTGTTTATTACTTATGACACTTTTCTATGAGACCAAAGCCCTGATCGAGAGCTGGACAGTAGGGTCAAGCCATCAATGACTGGGACGTCCGCACTGAAGGCGGCAGCGTGTATGCAAATAGACCTACCAGCTTCATACGGTTCCCCGAGCAATTCCCAGCTCAAGGTTTTGGCAGAGGAATCCGATGAGAGGCGTCATAGTTATTTTTGTTCGCATTTTTTCTTTTTCATGTTGACATGTTCTTGTAGTTCCTTTTTTCTTATTTTAGATTGATTCTTGGACAGGCAGCACGCGACAACGTGCAGTTGCCTTGTGATTCTTTATGTGTACTTATGGTGACCTCCCACCTATCGAATGGAGCACCTTTTCTTTCCCCACTTTTTACCTCTCTCAGTAAGCTTCGACATTTGACCTTAAAAGTGACTCCCCCTCTCTTCAAAACTCCCTCCATCTTCTACTAAGTCGTCGCACACCAAGGCGCGGCAATCCTCAAGACAGGCGCATCAAGCGTGTCGACGAACTCATGCCACCATCTCCAAGCGCATGGAAGAACTCACGCCACCGTTTAAGCTTTTAAAGTTGTTGACGACACTAAGTACTCTTTTCGGTCTTTCCTTTGTCTCTTATCTTTCTCCCTCCTTTCGTTTCCTTTCTTTTACGCTAAGTAGTCGACCAGTTCTTTGTCCCCAGTACTGAACTCTCGTTCTTCCCACTTCAGTCACCCACTGCCAACTGACTATTAGTCATGCAAACTACACATAAGTTACATGACTAAATGTCATGGACCATATCTATATTCTAGATATATATGGGTCCTAGAAAGCCCTGAAATCTAAAATATATTCTTGAGACGTGGACCCTGAAATGTCACACAAAAATTATAATGTCTGTGTCACACCACCAAAATATATTTTGCAAGTGAAAAGCAGTAAGGATATATTTTTGGTGAGTGGACCCTGAAATGTCACTGTCACACCTTAGAAATATATTTTTGCCCTGGCTTGGCCTTAGGATATATTTTGGGAGACAGATGTGGTAAGGATATATTTTTTGGGTCTGTAGGGGTGTCAGGGGTCCTAGTTTCACCAAAAAAACTTGTGATTTTTCTGCTGTCTGGGATATATATTCTGGAAGATTCTGCAATGATTTCCAGGGGTTTTGGCAGTATGTAGGTAGCAATAAGGGGCATCAATAGCATCTGTGACCTACCTGAGTAGTTGCTTGCATATTATCCACTTTGACACTATAGATACAGTTTGCACTATGAAATTCTTTAGCTGCCTTGAAACACCCTCTGAGTTGACAAAGTCCTTCGATCTTTCTCTTCTTCTCTTTCCAATTGCACCATATCTGCATACCCCACCCACATCTGTATTACCAGTAAGGTGACAAAGTGCTTTGATCTTTCTCTTCTTCTCTTCCTTTCTTCCCCACCCCCCTCTGTATTACCATCCTTGACAGACAATCTCTCCTTCTCTTCCTGTCATCCTCTCCTCCTCTTCTTCTCTCCTGCCTTCCTCCCCTTTTCTCTTGAGTTTGATTGTAAATTTATGGACAAAAACTTCACCAAGTACTTTGTTGTTTCTCTCCTCCTTTCTTCCACTCCTCCTCTTCTTCCCTCCTGCCTTCCTCCCTCTTTCTCTTGAGTTTGATTGTAAATTTATGGACAAAAACTTCACCAAGTACTTTGTTGTTTCTCTCCTCCTTTCTTCCACTCCTCCTCTTCTTCTCTCCTGCCTTCCTTGCTCTTTCTTTTGAGTTTTGATTGTAAATTTACAAAGAACTCTATTCACAATGTCATAGTATGGAGTTACATATATCTTTTCCTTAAAAAGTCCACTTCAGTCACCCAGTGCCAACTGACTATTAGTCATGCAAACTCCATGTAAGTTACATGACTAAATGTCATGGACCATATCTATATTCTAGATATATATGGGTCCTAGAAAGCCCTGAAATCTAAAATATATTTTTGACACATGGACCCTGAAATGTCACACAAAAATTATAATGTCTGTGTCACACCACCAAAATATATTTTGCAAGTGAAATGCAGTAAGGATATATTTTTGGTGAGTGGACCCTGAAATGTCACTGTCACACCTTAGGAATATATTTTTGCCCTGGCTTTGCCTTAGGATATATTTTGTGAAACAGATGTGGTAAGGATATATTTTTCTGGTCTGTAGGGGTGTCAGGGGTCCTAGTTTCAGCAAAAAACTTGTGATTTTTTCTGCTGTCTGGAGTATATATTCTGGAAGATTCTGCAATGACTTCCAGGGGTTTTGGCACTATGTCTAGCTGTGCTCCCAGTATGTATGTAGCAATAAGGGGCATCAATAGCATCTGTGATATACCTGAGTTGCTTAAGTATCATCCACTTCCAATCACACTATGAATACAGTTCGCATTACAGATTCATTCATTCTCCTTCAACAATTTTGGGCCTCAATGACATGTATGATTCACCTTGAAGCTATTCAGTCCAAGATTCCTGAGTTGCTTAAGTACTATCCACTTTGACACTATAGATACAGTTCACACTATGGAATTTTTTAGCTACTTAGAAATCCCCTCCACTTCTGCCTCTACTTCAGCTCCAAGATCTCCATTTGCACCTTATCTGCATACCCCACCCACATCTGTATTACTATCCCCTGCCAGACAAACTCCTGCATGTGATATCAAACATGTTGTCCAATCCACTTTCAAAAACCAGAGTTCACAAAGTTCTTTGTTTCACTCTCCAATTGCACCTTATCTGCATGCCCCACCTACATCTGTATTAGTCAAACCTCTGCATGTGATATCAAACATCTCTCCCAACCTACTTTCAAAAACCAGAGTTCACAAAGTTCTTTGCTCTTTCTCTTTTTCTCTCTCCAGTTGCACCTGATCTGCATACCTCACCCACATCTGTATTACCATCCCCTGCCAGTCAAACCCCTGCATGTGATATCAAACATCTCTCCCACCCCACTTTCACAGACAAGAGTTCACCAAGTTCTTTGTTGTTTCTCTCCTTCTCTTCCTCTCCCTGTTTTCCTCTTCTCCTCTCCCTGCCTTCCTCCCTCTTTCTCTTGACTCTTCATTGTAACTTTATTGACAACAAATTCCATTCTCCTCTAACAAATTCTGTTCACCAATGTCATAGTATGGAGTCACACATATCTTTCCACTAAATCCTGAACCAAGATCTATTTTAACCATATCATGAATCCAGATACATAATTTCTGAACTATATCATGAATATTTTAATTAGATGCTGAACCAAGATATATCTTTCCACTTTATCTTGAACAAGGATATATTCACAAGACATATATTTCAATTATATCCTGACCCAGGATATATTTCCAACAAGATAATGAACCAGGATATATTACCAATACATATTCTCAAGCTATATCTTGAACAAGGATATATCTTTCAACTTTATCTTGAACAAAGATATATATTCAACAAGATATTGAACCAGGATATATTACCAAGATATATTCTTAAGCTATATCTTGAACCAGGATATATTACCAAGGTACATTTTTGAACTATATCCTGAACAGGATATATTTTTTGACATATAACTTTTAACTAGATCTTGCAGAAGACAAAGGTGCAATTTATTGAATGAAACTACATAGATTTACATTACTACAAAGACCATTCATTAAATACAGAAATAAAGAGAAGGGGAGGGGGAGGGGTTTGGTGGGCAATAGGGAGAGGGGAAAGGGCTGGTAGGCAATGATGGAGGGGGGGGGGGAAGAGGTTCTAGGCAATGAGGGAGGGGATGAGGGGGTTATAGGCAATGAGGGAGGGGTGCCAGGCAATAAGAGAGAGGGAGAGGGAGTGCTGCAATGAGGGAGAGGGGGAGTGGTGTGCAGTGGGAGGGAGTGAGAGAGAGGGAGAGGGGGAATGGGAGGGGGAGTGAGAGAATGGGAGGGGGAGTGAGGGAATGGAGGGGTAGGGAGTGATGGAGGAGGGAGGGAGTGATGGGGAGAGGGGGAGGGGTAAGGAGTGATGGAGGGGGGAACTCCCCTGGGCTCGTCATTGCTTGTGTCCGTTCAGGTGGTCGTTTTCGTTGGCGGGCGGTCGCCTTCGTTTGTGGGCGGTTGTAAACGTTCGTGGGCGGGTCGCCCTCGTCTCGTTGGTGGGCGCTCGTGGACGTTCGCGCGGGTGGTCGTGGACGTTGGTGGGCGCTCGTGGTTGTTGGTGGGCGCTCGCGGTCGTTGGTGGTCGTCCGTGGGCGTTCATCTTCGTCCGTGGTCCACCACCCACACCTTCATCCATCGTCGTCTTCATTTTTAGGGCAGTCGTCGTGGTCCGCCAGGCGAAACAAAGACGACGAACGACGACCGATGTCGTCGTTCGTTGTCCGGTTGCCACGTCGCAGCTAGCGACGTGGCACCTCATTGGTGTCAGAAGGGAAAAAGCTGGGGTGGTGACTGCTTACCAGGCTGGGTACGGCACAACCTCGTCACCGTCGTCCTCGCCTGCCATCGATCTCCTTCGATGTCGTGTGTTTGCTGGGGGTTGGTGACGTGGCGCTGCCGCGTCGTTCTTGTGGTGCCGGGGTGGTTGTAGTTGTTCCGTGACGACGTTGTGTGTGTCGGC
>NW_001889915.1:154990-156116 GCF_000143565.1 Laccaria bicolor S238N-H82
TGGAAGGGGGGATGGATTCCATACTTTATTCCATATGTCCTATACTATTTTTAGGGTGGAATCCATATGGACTCCATATGGAATCCACATGGAATGACTTTATGGAATAATTCCTAAGTCCACATTATGGAATCATGGTTTCTTTACTCCATGGTCATAGCTGAGCAGAAAAAATTGAAATGTATTGAATAAACTACACAATTTATTTTTACTACTTTCAATATTTAAGGGAGGAGGAAGACAGGGGAAGTGATGGAGGGGGGAGGGTGTAGGGAGTGATGGAGGAGAGAGGGAGTGATGGAGGGAGGGGTGGGAATGGATGAAAGGGGAGTGATGGGAGGGGGAGTGATGAAGGGGGGGAGAAATGGGAGGTGTCGTTCGTAACTTTCGAACGACGCCTTTCCAACGGTATAATTCGCGTATCGTGATGAGCCGTGGTTGTCGAGATAGAGAGGTAATACCCAGAAACTGCAGTTCTGGAGTAAATGCATACTGCAGACCAGGCTGTCGTCCGTTATCGACGTAAATAGGTGCGTCGGAAAGGTACGAATCCAACGTTCAAAACGGGCTATAGAACGTCCGATGCAAGCAGGTTATGATAATAGGAATGGGGAAATGGTTGTTGGGAGAGATGACGCTGTAACGCAAGAACCGCTTGTCCGTCTGATGCATATGAGGGTTTCCCAGAAGCGCATTGACCGTAGCTTCAAAACAAACCAAAGAACGAAAGGGGCGACGAGGATCTCGCCGAGAACGGATGAAACATGTTCATCTTGGTCATACCAGGCTGAACTAGGCGAAGCGCAGCCAATACGTGGCCGTTTGGCGAGTTCAGGGAGTCCAAAGAAAGGTGTGAACGAGGGCGTCCCAGCGCAAAAGGGATGAGAGCAATCTGTGCGTCGGTCGGCGAGATATGACATGAACAAGTCACATGTAAATGGTTGTTGGAAGGATGGTGCTGTAACACGAGAACCGCTTGTCCGTTTGATGCATGTAAGGGCTTCCCAGAAGCGCATTGACCATGGCTTCAAACCGAAGCAAAGAACAAAAGGAACGATGAGGATCTCACTGAGAACGGACGAGATATGTTCATTTTGGCCATGCCAGGTTGAACTAGGTGAAACGC
>NW_001889915.1:156166-158876 GCF_000143565.1 Laccaria bicolor S238N-H82
GGTCTTGACCGGTTGTAACCAGTTTGGACCAGACTGGTCCAAAGACCGAAAAAGACCGCAGTCTTGCAAAAGACCAGTCCTGGTCCGGTATTTTGAGGTTTTAGGAATTGTGTGGACCGGTCTGGGTCTGGGTCTTTTCGTTTTGGGCCAAAAAACCAGACTGGACTGGACTTTCAAGCACTAGATGGATGAGCCCTTTCACATGAAGTAGTAAGCCTGCCACGAAGTGCGCGAGCAGCAGCTACCCTCCATGCTAAGGTTCCTCCTGTGATGAGCTGGCACATTCCCACAACTCTCCAGCTCTCCCTCTACCAAGAGATGCAGACTTCAACCATGCTTTGGTGAAGTCCGCGGTGCCCCCACCATTGTGAAGCGTTCACTCTGAACTTCTTGCATAGCTGAAGCCAAGAGGGAACACTTCAGTCACCCACTGCCAACTGACTATTAGTCATGCAAACTACACATAAGTTACATGACTAAATATCATGGACCATATCTATATTCTAGATATATATGGGTCCTAGAAAGCCCTGAAATCTAAAATATATTCTTGAGACGTGGACCCTGAAATGTCACACAAAAATTATAATGTCTGTGTCACACCACTAAAATATATTTTGCAAGTGAAAAGCAGTAAGGATATATTTTTGGTGAGTGGACCCTGAAATGTCACTGTCACACCTTAGAAATATATTTTTGCCCTGGCTTGGCCTTAGGATATATTTTGGGAGACAGATGTGGTAAGGATATATTTTTTGGGTCTGTAGGGGTGTCAGGGGTCCTAGTTTCACCAAAAAAACTTGTGATTTTTTTGCTGTCTGGGATATATATTCTGGAAGATTCTGCAATGATTTCCAGGGGTTTTGGCAGTATGTAGGTAGCAATAAGGGGCATCAATAGCATCTGTGACCTACCTGAGTAGTTGCTTGCATATTATCCACTTTGACACTATAGATACAGTTTGCACTATGAAATTCTTTAGCTGCCTTGAAACACCCTCTGAGTTGACAAAGTCCTTCGATCTTTCTCTTCTTCTCTTTCCAATTGCACCATATCTGCATACCCCACCCACATCTGTATTACCAGTAAGGTGACAAAGTGCTTTGATCTTTCTCTTCTTCTCTTCCTTTCTTCCCCACCCCCCTCTGTATTACCATCCTTGACAGACAATCTCTCCTTCTCTTCCTGTCATCCTCTCCTCCTCTTCTTCTCTCCTGCCTTCCTCCCCTTTTCTCTTGAGTTTGATTGTAAATTTATGGACAAAAACTTCACCAAGTACTTTGTTGTTTCTCTCCTCCTTTCTTCCACTCCTCCTCTTCTTCCCTCCTGCCTTCCTCCCTCTTTCTCTTGAGTTTGATTGTAAATTTATGGACAAAAACTTCACCAAGTACTTTGTTGTTTCTCTCCTCCTTTCTTCCACTCCTCCTCTTCTTCTCTCCTGCCTTCCTTGCTCTTTCTTTTGAGTTTTGATTGTAAATTTACAAAGAACTCTATTCACAATGTCATAGTATGGAGTTACATATATCTTTTCCTTAAAAAGTCCACTTCAGTCACCCAGTGCCAACTGACTATTAGTCATGCAAACTCCATGTAAGTTACATGACTAAATGTCATGGACCATATCTATATTCTAGATATATATGGGTCCTAGAAAGCCCTGAAATCTAAAATATATTTTTGACACATGGACCCTGAAATGTCACACAAAAATTATAATGTCTGTGTCACACCACCAAAATATATTTTGCAAGTGAAATGCAGTAAGGATATATTTTTGGTGAGTGGACCCTGAAATGTCACTGTCACACCTTAGGAATATATTTTTGCCCTGGCTTTGCCTTAGGATATATTTTGTGAAACAGATGTGGTAAGGATATATTTTTCTGGTCTGTAGGGGTGTCAGGGGTCCTAGTTTCAGCAAAAAACTTGTGATTTTTTCTGCTGTCTGGAGTATATATTCTGGAAGATTCTGCAATGACTTCCAGGGGTTTTGGCACTATGTCTAGCTGTGCTCCCAGTATGTATGTAGCAATAAGGGGCATCAATAGCATCTGTGATATACCTGAGTTGCTTAAGTATCATCCACTTCCAATCACACTATGAATACAGTTCGCATTACAGATTCATTCATTCTCCTTCAACAATTTTGGGCCTCAATGACATGTATGATTCACCTTGAAGCTATTCAGTCCAAGATTCCTGAGTTGCTTAAGTACTATCCACTTTGACACTATAGATACAGTTCACACTATGGAATTTTTTAGCTACTTAGAAATCCCCTCCACTTCTGCCTCTACTTCAGCTCCAAGATCTCCATTTGCACCTTATCTGCATACCCCACCCACATCTGTATTACTATCCCCTGCCAGACAAACTCCTGCATGTGATATCAAACATGTTGTCCAATCCACTTTCAAAAACCAGAGTTCACAAAGTTCTTTGTTTCACTCTCCAATTGCACCTTATCTGCATGCCCCACCTACATCTGTATTAGTCAAACCTCTGCATGTGATATCAAACATCTCTCCCAACCTACTTTCAAAAACCAGAGTTCACAAAGTTCTTTGCTCTTTCTCTTTTTCTCTCTCCAGTTGCACCTGATCTGCATACCTCACCCACATCTGTATTACCATCCCCTGCCAGTCAAACCCCTGCATGTGATATCAAACATCTCTCCCACCCCACTTTCACAGACAAGAGTTCACCAAGT
>NW_001889915.1:158985-161547 GCF_000143565.1 Laccaria bicolor S238N-H82
AGGGAGGGGTAAGGAGTGATGGAGGGGGGAACTCCCCTGGGCTCGTCATTGCTTGTGTCCGTTCAGGTGGTCGTTTTCGTTGGCGGGCGGTCGCCTTCGTTTGTGGGCGGTTGTAAACGTTCGTGGGCGGGTCGCCCTCGTCTCGTTGGTGGGCGCTCGTGGACGTTCGCGCGGGTGGTCGTGGACGTTGGTGGGCGCTCGTGGTTGTTGGTGGGCGCTCGCGGTCGTTGGTGGTCGTCCGTGGGCGTTCATCTTCGTCCGTGGTCCACCACCCACACCTTCATCCATCGTCGTCTTCATTTTTAGGGCAGTCGTCGTGGTCCGCCAGGCGAAACAAAGACGACGAACGACGACCGATGTCGTCGTTCGTTGTCCGGTTGCCACGTCGCAGCTAGCGACGTGGCACCTCATTGGTGTCAGAAGGGAAAAAGCTGGGGTGGTGACTGCTTACCAGGCTGGGTACGGCACAACCTCGTCACCGTCGTCCTCGCCTGCCATCGATCTCCTTCGATGTCGTGTGTTTGCTGGGGGTTGGTGACGTGGCGCTGCCGCGTCGTTCTTGTGGTGCCGGGGTGGTTGTAGTTGTTCCGTGACGACGTTGTGTGTTGTCGTGCGCCGTCAGCATCCTTGTTGCGTTGCGGTGGGTGCGCCATGGGCGTGTGCGTCGACTTTCATGGGTGCTGGTCATCGATTTTCATGGGCGGTGGCCATTTGTGTGTTGTTTGTTGGGCGATCGTTGTTGGTTTGGGCGGCCAGGGTTCTTTGCAGTGGTGGGTTGCGTGACCTGGCATGACGGCGACGTGGTGGTGAGGTGGAGTCGTTGGCGTCGACGGAGTGGTGGTGAAGTTGTGGGTTGAAGAGAAAAGGAACGTCACAGAGAACGTCACAGAGTCACACTCTGTGACGTTGTTCATTTGTAGACGTAGACGTTGAAGTTCAAGATCACGCTCTGATCACGCTCACTAAGATTCTGAGACTACAAAAGTTTGTAGTCTCAAAAAGCTGGTATTACAAAATTTTATAATGAAAAAATTGAACAGTACAAGCTTTTGTAATGAAAAAAGAGGAGACTACAATTTTTGTAGTCTCAAAAGCTGGTACTACAAAACTTTGTAATGATAAAAGAAGATAATACAATTTTTTGTAGTTTTTGTAGTCCCAAAGAGTGAACTACAAAATTTTGGTAGTCCTGAAAAGTAGACACTACAAATTTTTCTCTGTCCAAAGAGCAGACGGTTTAATACTCTGGGTTCGTTCTTCAGGAAACAGTTGCGAGAAACTAATGACAAAAAGAATGACACAATCAAGGGGGTGTCGGGATCATAATCCCGGACCGGGGGCTGGTTGGTTGGTTGGGCCATCAGGCCGTTAAAAAAAAATTGGAAGCTCAAAAATTTTGGCCCAAAAACATTATGGGCGGCCTTCCTGGTGGATAAATTATACATAATAGATACTAGAAAGCCTCAAGATGTGCTAAATGCCTCAGGATGCGCCAAAAAACACAACTAAGACTGCTTACATAAGACAATAATAATATCGGACCATTGATAACTTTCCTTAGTGTGGCAACCGTTACAGCAAGGAAACATGTGCATGAGGTCGGTGCAAAAAATGAAAACGTAAGGTTGTCGATTGGAGGATTGCTTTTGTGGATCCCGAGCAGAGCTGACCACCGGCAATATGATCCAGTGGGATGTGGTCAATTGGTAAACCCACTTTCTGTTAGGGTTTCAATGTAAAACATACTAACATCTTCATGTCAAACCATTCTGATATCACCTCATTGTATTTACCTTGTGCAGGTGCCCATGCATTGGGTCTGCAATGCATGTTCAACATCGAGAGGCCCGAGGACAGGAAGACAATGTCACAATGGTGACGTCATATTTCCTAAAATAGACACGTGCCTGATTACGTTGGGTGGTTGGTTCAGCCCAGCGCTCACTACCAAAAAAATCAACCCTAGGTCTTTTTTTTATATCCCGACACCCCCTTGGACACAATGGTTTAACATTGATGGTCGGAAGCTGTTCCACGATGCAGATACAGGCAAGATGATCCCTAGAATGCTGAATACATTCATTGTACATTTCATTTGGGACAAGGGGATCACAGAGCTCGCGCAACGAGAGTTTCATCACCCACCCGAGAACATGCAGATTGTCAATGGTGTCTAATGTATAATAGCCGCAGTCGATCCGTAATTTCAGTTCGGAAACTGAGTTGTCACCAGGGACACAAGAAGATTCCTTCCTGTGAACTTGGCATTGGTCATGGCGCCCAATTTATTGTGTTGTAGTTCGAAGCTAATCGAACCCGTTCCCGGCGGCGGCCTAGTAATCCTTAACAGTACCCCTCCTGCAATTTGAACCCTGGAGGCGGCAATTTTATGAAATACTTTCATGTAATATACATAACTGTGGGGACGGATTTCTCATTAGGTACAAATCTCTGTAATGAATACAAAGTTACTTAATAGACTACAAATTTAATCAGAAACAGTGCATGAACTTGAGCTTGAACGTTTGAACGTCGATGTATACCGCAAGGTCACACGTTGTG
>NW_001889915.1:161597-164033 GCF_000143565.1 Laccaria bicolor S238N-H82
GCTAACTAAAGTGATGGAGTTGTTTGGGGTGGGATGTCAATTTGCCAGACACATCGGCATTGGATGTCAAAAGTTCTCTAATGCAGACTGTATCCATAGTGTCATTTGAAGTGGATAAGAAGGGAACCATATAAAATACAAAGAAGAACCCCATATTATGACATGGTGAACAGAATTTGTTAGAGGAGAATGGAATTTGTTGTCCATAAATTTACAATCAAGAGTCAAGGGAAAGAGAAAGAGAGAGAGGAGGAGAGGGAGAGGAATGAGAAAGAGAGAAACAACAAAGTACTTTGTCAACTCTGACAAGCTAAAAAATTGTATAATGTGAACTGTATTCATAGTGTCATTTGAAGTGGATGATAGTTAGGCAACTCAGATGTTATGGAAGGGGGTGTGGCAAAATAGCTTCAATATAGCAGCATGGTGCTGTATTAAGAACAATTCCATATGTTTCTGAACTTGTTGACGAAGAAGCACTCATATGACACCACCAAGTCCCCACCTGAGGTAGAAGTCAATCATAAGTCGACAAGAAAGTATCACCCTCTTCCGAAACAAGCAGAAGTCAAATGTTCAAGATGGGATGTCAGTTTGCCAAACAGATCAGCATAGAGATGCTATTGATGCTCCTTATTGCTACCTACATACTGGGAGCACAAGCCAAACATAGTGCCAAAACCCCTGGAAGCCATGGCAGAAACTTCCAGAATATATACCCCAGACAGCAAAAAATCACAAGCTTTTTTGCTAAAACTAAGACCCCTGACACCACTACAGACCAGAAAAATATATCCTTACCACATCTGTATCACAAAATATATCCTAAGGCCAAGCCAGGGCAAAAATATATTTCTAAGGTGTGACAGTGACATTTCAGGGTCCACTCACCAAAAATATATCCTTACTGCATTTCACTTGCAAAATATATTTTGGTGGTGTGACACAGACATTATAATTTTTGTGTGACATTTCAGGGTCCATGT
This sequence comes from Laccaria bicolor S238N-H82, assembly GCF_000143565.1. NCBI lineage: Eukaryota > Fungi > Basidiomycota > Agaricomycetes > Agaricales > Hydnangiaceae > Laccaria > Laccaria bicolor. The sequence goes on from NW_001889915.1 coordinate 162,584, forward strand.
GTCAAAAATATATTTTAGATTTCAGGGCTTTCTAGGACCCATATATATCTAGAATATAGATATGGTCCATGACATTTAGTCATGTAACTTACGTGGAGTTTGCATGACTAATAGTCAGTTGGGACTGGGTGACTGAAGTGAAAAGTCCTGAACCAAGATGTATTTTTCAATCATATCATGAATACAAATACATAATTTCTGAACCATATTATAAATATTTTAATTAGATGCCGAACCAACATATATCTTTCCACTTTATCTTGCCAAGGATATATTCACAAGACATATCTTTCAATTATATCCTGACTCAGGATATATCTTCTATATTTTTTCAAAGTAAATATATATCTTCACCACATATCAACTCACCTTTCCAGAAGATACTTTCAGAAAATAGCAGTAGAACTCAGGAGTATCTTGGACTTGTCTAGGGGCAGAAAATTGAAATCAATGAATGATAGTCCATTTCTTCACATGCTATTCAATCCAGTACATTCCAACTATTGCATGTAACTATTACGGAACTCATCAGAAAGTGCTACCATTTCAACAGCTTCAAGCAACTCCTGCTCTTCACCATCATCCTCTTGGTCTTCATCATCATCACTCTCATCCTCTCCCTCATCATCAATCTCATTCTCTATTGTCATTTCAGATGATTCCCAGCTTCGGGCCAGCGCAAGTTCCTCAATCGTTGGACCGAGGTCTTTATTGTCCTCCACTGATTCCTGCCGGAATCCGGCGGAATCCGGGGAATTCCTGGAATTCCGGAGGAATCAACTTTGGCAGAGGGCCCTGCCAAATTGATCAAACAATTCCGCGGAATTTTGAATGGAATTCAAATTCCGCCGGAATGATTCCGGTGATCACCCGGAAGGAATGCTCACGGAACGAGACCGGAACGGAATTCCTGATGCCCAAATCAAATGTCGGCGTTTGCCGACGTTTGATTTGGACATCATCAACAAACAACGCCATCTCTTTCAACCACCACCACCATCACCGACGCCTACACACCACGTCGCCAACGTCCACCACCACGCACACCAGCCACGATGAGACAACGACGACGGCCACGATATGGGAGACGACGCCTTGACGCCACATCAACAACCCCAGTAAACGAGTGCGGCAACACGTTGCCACGTCGCTATCAGCGACGTGGCAACCAGACGACGAACGACGAAATCGTCGTTCGTCGTCCTAGGTGAGCACCCCCCAAACTCGTCCCAACCCAGCTCGCTAACACCACGCCCACGACGAGGGACGGACAGCACGCCAGCGCACCACCACGCCAACACACGACCACCACGACCATGCCCATGGACGACCCGCCACACCACATCAACGGACCGCCACCACGTCAACGGACGACGCCCACATTAACGGACGACGACGACCACGTCAGCGGACGACGACACCCACGTCAACGGACGACGAGCACATCAGC
>NW_001889915.1:164083-168057 GCF_000143565.1 Laccaria bicolor S238N-H82
CTCCTCCTTCATTGCCTATAACCACTTTTTCCCCCCTCCCTCATTGCTCATTGCCTACAACCCCTCCCCTCCCACATTGCCTACAACTCCTCCCCTCCCTCATTGCCTACAACCTCTCCCCTCCCTCATTGCCTACCACTCCTTTCCTCCCTCATTGCCCACCCCCCCCCTCTCTCTCTCTTCCCCTCCTTTCCTCTGCCTCTGTTTAATAGTCAATACTGTGGTGTAAATTTATGTAGTTAGATTCAATAAATTGCAGCTTTGTCTTGTGAAATCTTCTTGTGAAATCTAAAGATACATCTCCAAATTATATATCCTGGATATATTCTGTAATTATGGGCAAGGATGACATATATTCATGATCCTGTTCATGATATAGATAAAAAATATCCTGGTTCAAGATATAGTTGAAAGATATATCCTGGTTCAGGATATAGTTCAAAAATATATCTTGATCAGAATGTAGTTGGAAAATATAGGATATAGTTGAAAAATAATGTATGTTGATTCAAGATATAGTTGAAATATATATCTTGGTTCAGGATTTAGAGGAAATATATAACATATATGTAGTTGAAAAATATATCCTGGTTCAGAATGTAGTTGGAAAATCCAAGATATAGTTGAAAAATAATGTATCTTAATTCAGGATAAAGTTGATAAATATATCTTGGTTCAGGGTATAATTGAAATATTCAGGATACAATTGAGAAATAATGTATCTGGGGTGGGATGTTGATTTTCCAGACACAACATTAGGGTGTTTCACAGTAGGCCAACTGGCAACGAACTTTTGCAAAGTTAGAAGGACAAAGTTTGGCCAACTTCATCAAGTTGGGATCCAAATTGTGGTCCCGATGCCAATTCAGAGCCAACTTTGATCCCAACTTCACCTCTCAACTTCTCATGTGTCTAAAATAGGCAAAAATCTGCACTCGGAAGTGATTTCAAGCACAAATAAGCCCAACTTCATGTTTTCAGCAGTTCCAGGTGTTTCACAGTAGAGTTGGCCAACTTTCCCATCAAATTTGTTGAAGTTGGCCCACAAGTTTGGATCAAAGTTGAAAGCAAAGTTGGCCTACTGTGAAACACCCTATTGGAGAGGAAAGCTGGTAAGTTGGTTGTTGTATTTGGAAGTGTTCCTCTTGCTAAACTAAAGTGATGGAGTTGTTTGGGGTGGGATGTCAATTTGCCAGACACATCGGCATTGGATGTCAAAAGTTCTCTAATGCAGACTGTATCCATAGTGTCATTTGAAGTGGATAAGAAGGGAACCATATAAAATACAAAGAAGAACCCCATATTATGACATGGTGAACAGAATTTGTTAGAGGAGAATGGAATTTGTTGTCCATAAATTTACAATCAAGAGTCAAGGGAAAGAGAAAGAGAGAGAGGAGGAGAGGGAGAGGAATGAGAAAGAGAGAAACAACAAAGTACTTTGTCAACTCTGACAAGCTAAAAAATTGTATAATGTGAACTGTATTCATAGTGTCATTTGAAGTGGATGATAGTTAGGCAACTCAGATGTTATGGAAGGGGGTGTGGCAAAATAGCTTCAATATAGCAGCATGGTGCTGTATTAAGAACAATTCCATATGTTTCTGAACTTGTTGACGAAGAAGCACTCATATGACACCACCAAGTCCCCACCTGAGGTAGAAGTCAATCATAAGTCGACAAGAAAGTATCACCCTCTTCCGAAACAAGCAGAAGTCAAATGTTCAAGATGGGATGTCAGTTTGCCAAACAGATCAGCATAGAGATGCTATTGATGCTCCTTATTGCTACCTACATACTGGGAGCACAAGCCAAACATAGTGCCAAAACCCCTGGAAGCCATGGCAGAAACTTCCAGAATATATACCCCAGACAGCAAAAAATCACAAGCTTTTTTGCTAAAACTAAGACCCCTGACACCACTACAGACCAGAAAAATATATCCTTACCACATCTGTATCACAAAATATATCCTAAGGCCAAGCCAGGGCAAAAATATATTTCTAAGGTGTGACAGTGACATTTCAGGGTCCACTCACCAAAAATATATCCTTACTGCATTTCACTTGCAAAATATATTTTGGTGGTGTGACACAGACATTATAATTTTTGTGTGACATTTCAGGGTCCATGTGTCAAAAATATATTTTAGATTTCAGGGCTTTCTAGGACCCATATATATCTAGAATATAGATATGGTCCATGACATTTAGTCATGTAACTTACGTGGAGTTTGCATGACTAATAGTCAGTTGGGACTGGGTGACTGAAGTGAAAAGTCCTGAACCAAGATGTATTTTTCAATCATATCATGAATACAAATACATAATTTCTGAACCATATTATAAATATTTTAATTAGATGCCGAACCAACATATATCTTTCCACTTTATCTTGCCAAGGATATATTCACAAGACATATCTTTCAATTATATCCTGACTCAGGATATATCTTCTATATTTTTTCAAAGTAAATATATATCTTCACCACATATCAACTCACCTTTCCAGAAGATACTTTCAGAAAATAGCAGTAGAACTCAGGAGTATCTTGGACTTGTCTAGGGGCAGAAAATTGAAATCAATGAATGATAGTCCATTTCTTCACATGCTATTCAATCCAGTACATTCCAACTATTGCATGTAACTATTACGGAACTCATCAGAAAGTGCTACCATTTCAACAGCTTCAAGCAACTCCTGCTCTTCACCATCATCCTCTTGGTCTTCATCATCATCACTCTCATCCTCTCCCTCATCATCAATCTCATTCTCTATTGTCATTTCAGATGATTCCCAGCTTCGGGCCAGCGCAAGTTCCTCAATCGTTGGACCGAGGTCTTTATTGTCCTCCACTGATTCCTGCCGGAATCCGGCGGAATCCGGGGAATTCCTGGAATTCCGGAGGAATCAACTTTGGCAGAGGGCCCTGCCAAATTGATCAAACAATTCCGCGGAATTTTGAATGGAATTCAAATTCCGCCGGAATGATTCCGGTGATCACCCGGAAGGAATGCTCACGGAACGAGACCGGAACGGAATTCCTGATGCCCAAATCAAATGTCGGCGTTTGCCGACGTTTGATTTGGACATCATCAACAAACAACGCCATCTCTTTCAACCACCACCACCATCACCGACGCCTACACACCACGTCGCCAACGTCCACCACCACGCACACCAGCCACGATGAGACAACGACGACGGCCACGATATGGGAGACGACGCCTTGACGCCACATCAACAACCCCAGTAAACGAGTGCGGCAACACGTTGCCACGTCGCTATCAGCGACGTGGCAACCAGACGACGAACGACGAAATCGTCGTTCGTCGTCCTAGGTGAGCACCCCCCAAACTCGTCCCAACCCAGCTCGCTAACACCACGCCCACGACGAGGGACGGACAGCACGCCAGCGCACCACCACGCCAACACACGACCACCACGACCATGCCCATGGACGACCCGCCACACCACATCAACGGACCGCCACCACGTCAACGGACGACGCCCACATTAACGGACGACGACGACCACGTCAGCGGACGACGACACCCACGTCAACGGACGACGAGCACATCAGCGGAGGACGACGACGCCCACATCAACAGACGACGACGACGACGTCAGCGGACGACGACAACAACCACGCCAGCGGACGACGACGACGACCACGTCAGCGGACGACGACGACGACCATGTCAGCGGACGACGACGACCCACCCTCTTCCCTGTCCCTCCTTTCCCTCCTCCCCTCCCTTTTCTCTCCCCCTCCCTTTTCTCTCCCCCTCCCTTTTCTCTCCCCCTCCCTTTTCTCTCCCCCTCCCTTTTCTCTCCCCCTCCCTTTTCTCTCCCCCTCCCTTTTCTCTCCCCCTCCCTTTTCTCTCCCCCTCCCTTTTCTCTCCCCCTCCCTTTTCTCTCCCCCTCCCTTTTCTCTCCCCCTTCCTTGTCCATCCCCCCTTCCCTTTCTCTGT
>NW_001889915.1:168107-168930 GCF_000143565.1 Laccaria bicolor S238N-H82
AGCTCTTCATCATCTGGAATTCATACACCAGTTGTGTTTTGACTGAGCATCAAGTGTCCTAACTTTCCCCTTGAACAGCATCTGACAGTAGCCCCAACAGCTGGCAAATCAATCACTGAGATCTTCTTGAAGGAGATCATGTTGAGGTTGGGTATGGTCAGAGAAAGATGGACAGAGATGACTCCCCAAGGAGATGCAATGAATGTTGGACAACATGACTGAAGCTAGCCAAGGGAACAATGAGAACACTTGATGGTCAGTCAACACACAATTTGTGTATGGATTCTAAATGATGAAGAGGTCTATGGCTGGAGTCAGTTTCTGTGAAACATTGAGCTATATTTCCAGGAAGCTGCAGGATATCAGAAAAGCAAACCACAAAGCTTTGTAATGAAAGAATTGGACACTGCACACATTTCTAATGAAAAAAGCGGACACTACACAATTTTCTAATGAATAAAGCGGACACTACACAGTGTTGTAATGAAAAAAGCGGACACTACACAATTTTCTAATGAATAAAGCGGACACTACAAAGTGTTCTAATGAAAAAATCGGACACTACACAATTTTCTAATCAATAAAGCGGACACTACAAAGTGTTGCAATGAAAAAAGCAGACACTATACAATTTTCTAATGAACAAACTGGACACTACAAAGTGTTTTAATGAAAAAATCGAACACTACACAATTTTCTAATGAATAAAGCGGACACTACAAAGTGTTGTAATGAAAAAACCGGACACTACACAATTTTCTAATCAATAAAGCGGACACTGCAAAGTGTTGTAATGAATAAAGCGGACACTACAAAGTGTTTT
>NW_001889915.1:169750-171320 GCF_000143565.1 Laccaria bicolor S238N-H82
GCACTGTGCCTGACATCAGGTCTGTCAGAAAAAAGTGTAATGCTTTTCCCAATTAGGAAGTTGCCCAATTAGGAAATAGTGCACACATCATCATTAACAATGACCACACCATGCTAGCCATTAATTCTTCTGGCCCAAAAAGCATGGGAAACAGTTCCCAACCTAAATGTGCACTGTGCCTGACATCAGGTTTGTCAGAAAAAAGTGTAACACTTTTCTTAATTAGGAAATGGCCCAATTAGGAAATAGTGTGCACATCATCACTAACAATGACCACACCATTGCTAGCCACTAACTCTTCTGGCCCAAAAAGCGTGGGAAACAGTTACCTACCCAAATGCACACTGTGCCTGACATCAGGTGTGGCAGAAAAAAGTGTAACACTTTTCCCAATTAGGAAATAGTGTGCACATCAATGCATATACTACACATTGGTCAAACCCATTGGTAAATATCTGTCAACAAACATGCCAATGAGGGTATTCTGCCTACAAAATAATAGGTAAATCCCCTATCCCCTATATTAAAAAAAATCAGTCACACCTAGTGATGCTGCGTTTTTTAGCAGATAAATTCTTGTTTTGCTTATAGAGAGCGTAATTATTATTCGAACTTTACGTTCTTGGACTCTCCAGATAGATAGGAAGTAGATCTAAATTATACAAAAAAGAACGTAAAGAAGCATTACGTTTTCGTTGAGCTATTTATGTTTAGCTGGTTGCCAAGTTGCAGCTCAAATGAGCCAGCTTTTTTTCAAAGCCAATTGAATCTCTCAATCAAATCTCGGTCGTTCTTGGCGGTTTTTTTTTCTAAATTTAGATCTACTTCTCATCTATACAGAAGGTTTAAGAACGTAAAATTTGAGGGAAAACTCCGCTCTGTATAAACAAAACAAAAAATAAGCCGTTAAAAAAATGCGGCAACACTAGTCACACCACTTTAAAAATTATGTGCTGGCTTGAGCCAGCTTTGAGTCAGCTAAAAGCCGAGCTGAGCCACTTAAGGAAATTTAGCTGGCTTACATCAGCCGGCTCTCGGCTAGCCGAGCCGCGGCAACACTACTAATAGTCAGTTGGGAACCTTTCTTGGACCGGAACCACGTGGCACCCCGACTAGGACCCCGAAAATTTTGGGCGACTTATCGACTACAAAACGAGCACCCGGGCTAGATACAGCATTCAGAACGTTAAAACTAGTTTCAAACCCATAGAAAACAAGCCCAGATCATGTCTGGGACTGGCGCAAAACCCAGGACACAGACGACTCTGACGAGCAAAGGTAAAATGACAATCACACGACATACCCAACCTGTCGAAGCAGAAGCACAACCACAAGAACGGAAAAGGACGAGGGCGGCTGGATCGGCGGAGATAGAGGGGAACGATCAGGAGATTAGCGATGCCGAAAAGGGCAAGATATACCTCGAAGAGACGCTCACATTCGTACCAGCAGGTGCGACGCCCACTTTGGACACGCTCTCGACAGCCCTCTTCCAGATAGCGGCTATGCAGGGTATCGGACGCCCAGCAGTCAACGCGGTCCGCGCAGTCGCATATCTGTTGAAGGAATC
>NW_001889915.1:171370-172400 GCF_000143565.1 Laccaria bicolor S238N-H82
GGGAGCGAGGGTATATGATGTGTAAAAGTTATAGGGCTAATAAAGCCTTCGTGGTGTAGTGGTTTATTGTGGCAGTTACAGCTGCCCAAGTGATTGAGTGTTCAATTCCCGGTCATAGCATTCTTTTTTTCTGGTCTAATAATAATAACAATAATAAATAAACAGAAATTGTAAACTCTTTCTGGACTCCATATGGAGTCTGGCTGGTTGACTGTGTTATGAGCTGGAGTCCATGCAGTCCAAATGGTGGACCTGGACTCCAGTTGGAGTCCAGGTGGATCCTAGACTAACATTTGGCTGGGTTGCCACCAAAGAAAAAATCTGGATGAACAGCAGTAATCCATCTGGAGTCTGCCGGAGTCCATCCGGAGTCCAACCGGAAAATGTGGAGGAGTGTAAAGTCCTCGCTTTGTTCATTAGAAAATTGTGTAGTGTCCACTTTTTTCATTACAACACTTTGTAGTGTCCGCTTTATTCATTAGAAAATTGTGTAGTGTCCGCTTCTTTCATTAAAAAACTATGTAGTCTCCACTTTATTCATTAGAAAGTTGTTGTGTTCGATTTTTCATTAGAACACTTTGTAGTGTCCGCTTTGTTCATTAGAAAATTGTGCACTGTCTGCTTTTTTCATTGAAACACTTTGTAGTGTCCGCTTTATTCATTAGAAAATTGTGTAGTGTCCCATTTTTTCATTAAAACACTTTGTAGTGTCCGGTTTGTTCATTAGAAAATTGTGTAGTGTCTGCTTTTTTCATTACAACACTTTGTAGTGTCCGCTTTTTTCATTACAATTCTGTGTAGTATCCCCTTTTTTCATTAGAAAACTCTGCAGTATTCGCTTTTTTCATCAGAAAACTTTGTGGTCTGCCTCTCTGATATATTGTCACTCCAGTAAAACAGCTCTTCATCATCTGGAATTCATACACCAGTTGTGTTTTGACTGAACATCTAGTGTCCTAACTTTCCCCTTGAACAGCATCTGACAGTAGCCCCAACAGCTGGTAAATCAATCACTGAGATCCTCTTGAAG
>NW_001889915.1:172450-181945 GCF_000143565.1 Laccaria bicolor S238N-H82
TAGTAAATGTATTTTATGTTATAATTGAAATACATTAAAATTTGATTTCTATTTAAATTTGACTTCTGAATTTTGAAAGAATATGAAGGTATCAGTATAAGGTGACTTCAGAATGTAATAGAATAGATTTATGTAGCTCTACTGAATATACTACAACATGTGAACAATTGAATGCATGGCTGGGTGGATTTGAGCTTCTCAAACACATGAAACCTGGAAATTTCAACTGGTTTTTACATGTAATGTTGTTTTATCACACAAAACATGTCCTCACTCAACAGAAACACAAAGCAAAGTCTCAGGAGACTAAAAGTGATGATGAAGACTTGGGTTTGGATGAACAACATGCAGAATCTAATGTCTCTGAATCTGATTGAAATAAATAAGTCCATGCATTAGTAAGTAACTAGTCATATGCCTTATGCCCTTGTTTAGTCAAAGATTTAGTGCTACAATTCTATTTGTCTGACCTAAAGAAGGAGATTCAGGGTCCAACATTAATTAACCAGAAGTTCTAGTGTTCAATTTCTGTTGATTCCAGTTGGATTCCTGTCAATTCCGGCTGGAATCCTGTGGAATTCCAGGAATCCTACCGGAATTTCAGGAATCCTACCGGAATTCCAGGATTCCGGCCGGAATCCAGGGAATCTGCGGATTCCGGTAGGAATCAGTGGAGGAATGGAAAGTATTGGTTGGACCCCAAGATGGACTCATCTCCTTGTGTGGAATCACTAAGCGTACTTGATCTTGCCAGATGTTGCATAGATGTAGCAAAGTATAAGCATGTAACTCCAGTTGATACATAACATCTTTATCTTCCTCACTTTGCATTGCCATCGTAACACACTTCCACTCTTCTGCAAACTATTCCTGCATTGCACTACGCTCATAGGACAATCATCACAGCTCTTCCTGGCATCGATCCAGCTCCAACAATGATTTGATTCCTTTCCGCACACCTTCATCGCCCAGCCATTGTGGGATTTCTCTGCCAGAAGAGAGATCCATGTCATCTAAACCAACATCCTGCCAGATGTCATCATCAACATATAGTTTGAAAAGGCCATCAGTGGCTATTCTGTGTGGTGCACATGCACCATGAGGACTTTCTTTTCTTTTAATCATCTTTTCTAGCTCTGCACAGATATCATTGTATTTCTTTGCCAAGTTTTGAATTCCTGGTTCTTTGCGCTTTATCTGAGATTCTGAATGTTCCTGTAATTTTTTGGCTTCAAAAACAATATGAGCCCCCCATTTTTATAAATTTGACTCAGTGACTTACTATTGGTTGTTGTCTTACGGTATGCTCGCTCTAAACTATCTAGTTCAAATTTGCGCTGTTGCAGACAATTTCTCAAGTGCTGTTTCACAGCTAAAGCATTGACCCGGAGTCGAAGGAACTTATTGCCCAGCAAACGTTCAAGATTTAAATGGCTATCAGCTCCCAATGTGTCACTTTTAGACTTCAATGACCTCTCAGTCTTCTCAAATTTTTCCTTAAGATCTTCCGGATGCAGTCTAACTTCTGAAACCTCCCAGCCATCATCATATTTCCCCTTGTGAATCATTGTCTCAAACTTATATAGCTCTGCTTTGAGCTCTGTCATAGAATCCTTTAGCTCCAAAATTTCTTGAATAACCTTGTCTGCCAAGTTTTTTGCTTGCCTGGGACTTGGTTTTGTCTGGTGAGCCATCTGAGCAGCCCAATTTTCTCTCAAGAGATCTTCAGTGATATTTTTCTGCTGAAGTTCAGCCAAAACAGCTGTAGCCTCATTTCTTTGAAGAATAGCAGCATTCCATTTTCTCCTGAGCCAGTCCCCCAGACCCATAAGAGATTTGCGGTCCAGATGTTTCACTTGAGTGTCAATTGTATAGATATGTGTGTAGTAGCCACTAACACGCAGTGATGGAATCAAAAGCTTAATTGAGCTCCAGAATCTTTCACACCCTTCCCCGTCAGTTAATCCAAAACCAGTACACTTTCTTGGATGGTAAATAAGCTGGCAAGCCCACTGATGACCATACACATGAAACACTCAGATAGCCCATATCAAACGATCATGAAAGTCTTTCAAAAAACCCCATTTAACACAACTTCGATGAAGGGATTTTCGCGTTCCCAAATAGCTTAGATTATAGAACATATAGAATATAGAATATATATACGAGATCGTGGTACTTACAACCAATAACGTAGATTTCTTTTGGCCAAGATGCCCTCCCAAATCAAACACAAGTAACCTGTTTCTCAGAAGGTATGTGGCTCGTTTTTTTCACTTGTGTTCCTTGCTCACAAGGAACCTGTTTAGCTTTTGACTGACCTTCGACTTCAACTCAGCACGGCATCGCCGTGTTCAAAACAGTATAGAATCTAGATTAAATTGTATACACATAACTCTGGACTAGTTAGTACCAACCCTAGTACGTGCATAGGCTGCAGCCCGCCCTACCCCACGTGAACAGCACTCAAAACACAATGTACGTCTTTCTGTCAATCAGCCGTATAACGGGCTCAAACCACCATTCAGCCTGGGCTACGACCACGCGCACACAACCTCAATATGCATGGATTGCCTGCATCCAGGTTTCGAAGGCTTCAGGGCTGTCGCGTTGCACGTGATCACATGCACTGAAATGTTTAACCAGCTCACACCCACTGCAAGCAACTTCCTTCCCTCGCGACTTACTTGAACCAGCCACCAAGGGCTTCCTCGTTCACTCTCCAGTATGCCCCCCCACGCTCCCAAACAAAAAGACCAAGGTTTGGCAAGTGCCGGAACTCGTTCCACGAAAACCCATGTAAGTAAATCACTCTCCCTCCCCGTCCGTGTACCAACGTGGCACATCTCATTTAGACTTCCAAGGCCAACAAAATGTCGAAGAAAAACAAAATGCTGGAGCCGAATCCCTCCAAAAAGGTACGTCGTGTAATGTCTACATAGTTACTACGTTACTAATGAATTCTAAGAAGACCTCCAATGGCAACGCTGTCTCGCATCAAGTACTCGATTGCGTCTCGATACCAACTGGCAAATCCCGTGATGACGTGCAAGCAATGAACATTGCACACGTGGAAGCGCGGCTGAGGGCAGCGGCTGGCAAAAGTAGGTTAGTGGCTCATATTATTGTATTGTCCATCGTGGAATCAGACTTTAGTTGATTCCTGATTGTCAGACTTTATGTCGACAACCCCGCTCAACCAGACTTTAGTCGGTTGGGCAGTGGCGGCCTAGGAAACACAAACTAACTTCATTCCAAACAGTGTCCAGGATTCCGTCCCTGCTTTGCCTGACCAGACAAATGACGTCGTCACTATGTGAGTTGTTTCTGCTGTAGATTACATCACAACAATCTCATAATATTTTTAGGATGTCTGCCACGGAGCCCGATGCTCCAGTTCCACCATCCAACACCCTCTCCTCAGCCACTGCAGAAGGCACGGACAACGAAGACAACACTGATCACCCACATCTGCCACGACACATCGAACTGATAAGCCTCGGCCACTTTGACGACGTCAAGATTGCTGCATTGAATGGTGCACTCCAAGGCGACGCTTGTTACTGATTCGCGTATAAAGAAGGGGGATATAGAAGTTACAACGGGCGTCGCCCCAAGAGAGGGGGCCGCTCTGCAGCCGACGATCGGACAACCATGTTTGACGAGGAATCTGGATTTTGGGTCCCAATCCCAGCGAATTACACGGCCCCTCACACGCCAGAGGATCTCATTGAGGCAGAGAACGACATACGCATCCTGGATCATCATTGCATCGCTTACGTCCACCCAGAGGCTCGCAAAACCTTCAAGGAACTCAATGCCTCTCGTGAGCCCGAAGATCCGGAGATCTACCCTCTCCACGTTTATGACATTTCGAAGGGGGAAGAGGCGGTGTTGGTAGCAGGCCTCGAGGGGGAAGAGGTGGCCTACAAGTTCCGAAAGCCCTGGGAAAAGGGCTACATTCGCTACCAAGGCTCCTTACCTCAAGAAGGTGCCCAAAACGCTGCCGATAGGTGTACAGAAATGTGGGATAACGACACACAGGCGTACCTCATGCTCCCTGCGGGTTACACGGCCCCACACGACCCCCAGGACTATGTTGACGCCGTCAACTATGAACTTGTGCGAGCTGAGAGGCATCGTCACTCCGCAATCAGTCTTGCACAGTGCCAACTTCATCCACGTAAGGAAGAAGGGAAGAAGGAGAAAGTTACAGCATTACAGGACTGGGAAGCCCCAGATCTCGTGATCGAGAGTGACCTCAGTGGCTCTGACTATGAAGTGGGACGATGCGAGGAAGAGAAGACGAGGGACTGGTGTAAATCGAGGGGACAGTCGGTTATGGACACTGAAGAGGATGACGTGAAGATTGACGAGGAAGATGCCAAAGAAGAACCAGACCTGGAGCACGAGGAGGAAGAAGCGTGTGAGGAGGAAAAACGGCGTTCCAAAGGCAAGAAACCTTTGGTTAGGGACACCGAGGAGGAAGACGAACACGACTTGGAGCGTGACAAGCAGGAAGAAGCGCGATCCAAAGCTGCTTGCCTTTTGTTATCGACAATGAAAACGGAAGGGAAAGTACACACCTCATCCGCCCACTGGAAGGACTTAACGGCGTCATACACACCTTCCCAGTTGGACACCGCATCCCTCTTGAGCAGCTACGGACTCACATTGATCCCTGACGCCCTGCTCCCAGACCTTGAAGAGGTTTCTTCGACAAAGCCTTCACTCCTGGAAACGGTGTTGTATCCGATGTTTGGCCAGGTCGTCTGGCAAGTCGCACATAGGTTGGGCCATCTCTATGGCCGTTCTTCAGACTTCGCCATGGAGAAAGTGGGTCTTCTGTGCAAAGAGAAGCGAGCTCCAAACCGCTACAACCTGTTCAAAACTTTTGCCAGCAGGACGAAACCAGAGGAGGGGGATCATGGTTAGTCTTCGTTTTACCTTCTTGAACCCGCTTTCTCATATATGATTGTAGAAGGCCTCCAGCTCTGGAACAGGGCCACCAATGAGGAGTACAAGAAGCTTATGCAAGGAGCAACAACAAAAGAAGAGAAAGATGAACGGATCCAGGAGGCCATTAGTTTCATCAAGAATCAAGTCAACGAAGAAGGGACCAATGTCTGCAACGCAAACCTTTGCTTTGCGTCTTACATGAAGGAAATTCGCGACCTTGTATGTCTGATTGGTTTGTTCATCGCATTCTTCTTATATACACCACTTTTAAAGATCACCAATATCAAACGTCGCGACAAATCTTTCGACGTTGCCGGTATCTTGGTCTACAGTGGCAGAAATCTCACGGCACGGAACAAGATGGGGTTTTTCATGAGTTCCAAGGACCTTCAAGCACTCTGCACCCGTGAGGAGTGGCCAATTGCCACCTTGACGGACATCTTTGTTAGCAAAGTCTGGTGCGTTATCCCTCTTTCATGTTATGGGTTTTTTTCTTACTTGTACTGCTATAGCGCTATGCATGCGGACCAGCAAATTAAGCAGTCGATGGAGGAACTCAATGTGGCTCCCTCGACACTTCAGTCACCCACTGACAACTGACTATTTTTTTTTTTTTTTTTTTTTTTTTAATGTCAAATTATAGTCTATTGGGGCAAGGCCCCATGTCAGACTTTACAACTTTGTAGACTACCTAAGGCCCCTAATGCCTTATACCTGACCCCCGTTGACTGTCCCCTGTACTGGTGAAGGCACGCCCGAGGCGTTCATTCCCCCACACAGCCCGGCACAGAAACGCCGTTTGGGAACACGTCGGTATGGTGAGCGGGGTAGTCTCGTATCCCTCTGCTTATCTGATGCAGTCTGAATGTGGTGCGTTTCTTCTTCCAAGTACCCGATCGCCATGCGAAGGGTACAGCTAATACGGGACGAGCGCGGTCAGGGAAAAGTGAGTTTTGTTGGTGCTTTGCTGCCGTTGGCTTGATTGATTGTCGAGCGCTGTCGGCCTGGCAGTATGTGTTTATCGCTTGATGTCCGCAAGCTGAGATGCGGGTAAAAGATAGAGGGGGGGTTTTGTGGGCGAGCCCGCCGGCAGAGAGCCGACTAGTCTGTCCAGACGTCGTTCCTTGATGTAGTGTACAACCTGTGAATATAATGTGCTATCTGTCAACCTTCCTCGGATTCCAACTGAGAGACGTCACCTATTGAATCCCCTAGCGACTTCTTGAGGCGCCCTGTCCGGCCCACGAACTTGAGCAGCTCCTTTATCCTCTTCATACTCCCCATGATCCCCTTGAGGTCCCTTGAATAGCGGCCCAAGGCTCTGTCCATGTCGTAGCGTTCTGCAGCATAAGTCTGGCACTCGAACAGGAAGTGGATCACCGTCTCTGTGATCTCCAAACGTCCTGCCTCCCAACACGCATCGCATCGCCTGACCCTCGACTTCTTGATATTGAAAAGGTAGCTGTTAAGCGGGATATGTCCTGTGCGTATCTGTGTTAGTAGGCTGGCTTGCGGCCTTGATAGCTCGTTGCTGATCTTCCGGAATTTGTTGAATGGGAAGTCTGTGTCGACGTGTTGAAATCTTGCGTAACGCGGAGAGGCTGCCCACGCTTCCGCCCATCTTGCCTTCAATTTCCCTGCGAACTCTTGTTTGACTGCCGTGGCGCTGTATGGCAACCGCTTCCTCAGTAATGGCGGTAACTCCTCCCACGGGCTCGAATCCCCTAGCGCTGCCTTCTTCGCCTCTTCGTCGACCTTCTCATTTCCCGCTACCCCCTTGTGCGCTGCAACCCATTTGAGCGCGAATTTGTCTGTACCTGTCTGGATGGGGACATCAGTACTGTCAGTCATCGCTTCCGTCAGTCTCAGATACTCCATTACGAGGTATTGCCCCGGCTTCGTCTTCCTCGCTCCCGTTGATCTGATGAACGCTTGACTGTCAGTGTAACTGGTCACCGTTGCCTTCCCCACCTCAGGCCGTCCCTGTAACATCCACGCCGCAAGAATGGACCCAACGGCCTCACCCTCGTAGGTTGTGTGTTTCGTCAGAGGCCCCAGGTGAAAGCGCAGCGTCTTCTCTGGCTCGTCGACCCCTTTCCTGTATAACACTGCTGCAGCCCCCACGTGTCCCTCATACCCCGAACCATCTGTGTATATCCTTATGTCTGCATCGTCCAGACCCTCCTCCTTGATAGAATCTTCCTTCGATCCTGCGATCTTGGCGGAAAACGGTCTCTTGTAGGTAGGTGGCCTGGTGTCTGGCATCACTGTCTCGAAGCGTTTGGGTCTGATCCTGAAACACTCGATTAGCTTCTGCATCGGGGCAAGGTGGGTCCTGGCGGGCGTCTTGCTGTATCCGCGAATCATAGCCCTCGTTGGGTGTCCAGTTGGTAGAGTCGCCATCTGTACCACTGCAGCGTGGCAAATCCTTTCCAGCAGCAAGTTCACAGGTAGAACCCCAGCATGCGCATCCAGCAGGTCGTTGGGTGCAGTCCACAGTCCCCCTGTGATTGCCTTCGTCGCTATCCTCTGTATCTTACCCATGGACTTCATCGCTCTGACTGATCCACTGTTGTTCCGCATGCCCTCCTTCTTGTTCGGAGGCACATACCATACATCGAGTGCGTACGTCATCTTCGGGATGGCCACCGAAACGTACAAGAGTCGCATGAGCCTGGGCCTGATACCTAAACTTGTGCGGGTTAGCCTGCGAAACATAAGTATATAGGAAGTCGCCTTCTCCATGGCCTCATTCTCCTGCATCTTCCACCTCAGCTGATTGTCGACGTGTACCCCCAGGTACTTGTAGCTCTCCACCTCCTTTACCACATTTCCCCTTAGCCGGAGTACTGGGTTCGGCCTATCCCCATCCTTCCTCGCCCTCGGCTGGCAATGCATGACGGCCACCTTGCTAATCTTAAACCTCGAATTGTGGTCCTTTGCCCAGTCGAAACCGCCCTCTCTCCTTTCCATGTAGCTCTTAAGCGCTTTCGTCGTTTGCTTTAGCGTCTTGGCTGTCGCTATGACCAGTGCGTCGTCCACATAGCCGATGGCGTCTTCGTCCAAACGTCGAAGGGCGTCCAGCAGATCTGCATTGTAAAGGATATAGAGTAACATAGATATTGGGTCCCCTTGTCCTATTCCGTTTTTGATGTCGATGAGTTCTGAAATGAAATCGTCAAATTTGAGCCTGGTCTTCCTCCCCTGTAGGAGCCTCTTGATGAATTTGACGTAGGTCGTTGGTATCCGTCTCTTCTTCAGATTATGGATTAGCCTGTCAGTAACCGCGTTCGGGAAGGCCCCTTCGACGTCTAGAAAGAGCACCGAAGCAACCCTCCTCTTACCCCAAGCCGCTTTGATCTTGCCCACGAGGTAGTGGATGGCGTCCGTTGTGGTGCGTCCTGGCCGTCCACCAAAGTGCGTATCCGGCAGCAGAGACTCCTTCTCCACCAGGTGGCTGATGTTCTCCGCTACGATCGCCGTTAGTACTTTCGGAATCGTGCATAGCAGGGCTATTGGACGGTAAGCTTTTGGCACTTCGTAATTGGGTTTACCTGGCTTCCTCAGCACCGCCGTAGTGAACTCCTGCCACCCTGAATAGTAGGTTCTCAGCGCGAAGACGCCTCTGAAAAGATGTACTAGATACTCCGAGAGGTGTTCGAAACACTTCTGGAGCACCACATTTGGGATTTCGTCCGGCCCACTCGCCTTAAACGGAGATAGCCGCTTTATGTGACGTTCTACTTGTTCCAGGGTGATGGGAGGCGGTGGTGGGAGTGGCTCCGGATATTCATAGTTCAGCCACTAGTAGCTACCACTTTTATGATAAAATACAGGCAAGTGCCTGCACACCGACATCCACACTGCCTAATGAATTTATGAAATGAGAAGAGTAGGCAAAACTTATGAAATGTATTTCATTTCTTTACCAGTGCTTCTCATGACTATTTCATAACTGTCCTGAGACATATTTCAATACTACTTCATTGCAATTTCATTACTGCCTGGCCTTCCATTTCATTGTCTACCCAGCATTGTTTCATTGCTATTTCATTCTTGCCTGACTTTTAATTTCATTGCCTACCCAGCCTTATTTCATTGCCTTTTCATATCCTTGCCTGGGCTACTTCATATTCATTTCATATCCCTGCCTGGACAATTTCATATCCCTGCCTGGGCAGTCTCATATCCCTGCCTGGGCAATTTCATATCCTTGCCTGAGCAATCTCATATCCCTGCCTGGGCTACTTCATATTCATTTCATTTCTTGCCTGAGGCAATTTCATATCCCTGCCTGGGTGATTTCATATCCCTGCCTGGGCAATTTCATATCCTTGCCTGGGCAATCTCATATCCCTGCCTGGGCTACTTCATATTCATTTCATTTCTTGCCTTAGGCAATTTCATATCCCTGCCTGGGTAATTTCATATCCTTGCCTGGGCAATCTCATATCCCTGCCTGGGCTACTTCATATTCATTTCATTTCTTGCCTTAGGCAATTTCATATCCCTTCCTGCATAATTTCATATCCCTGC
>NW_001889915.1:181995-183657 GCF_000143565.1 Laccaria bicolor S238N-H82
AACTACGGAATCCACAGGTGTACTGACGAAGATTAGGTGGATCAAGCCCCCGATGCGGAGGCGTCCCGACCAGCGCCTCGCCCATGTCATCATCACCTTCTCGGACGCGGACACGGCAAACAGGGCAATAGTCAATGGCCTGTCGATTTGCCACAAGAGAGTCTCGGTAGCGAAGTGCAGGAAGGAGCCTATTCGATGCCTCAAATGCCAGGGATGGGACCATATCGCTGCGGAGTGTGTGGTCACAAAGGAGGTAAATGTATGCGGTACTTGCGGGGCAAGGGACCACTGGACCAGCAAGTGCAACCAACAAGGGGTCACTCACTGTACGTCGTGCAAATCGGACGACCACACCAGCTGGGACCGCGGATGCCCGACTTTCCTCAGGAAGGTCGACGAACTCAACGCAAGGGACCCAGCAAACGACATTCCCTTCTTCCCGGCAAGAGAGACATGGACATGGTCTCAATCCTACCCTTCGCAAGGCCGACGAGTCCCACCGGCGGAGATACAGGTAAACTATGCTCAGACAGGCTCACAGAAAAGTAGATACAGGCAAACGCAGCTAAACTTCGACTCAGCGGCTCCAGGTGGGAGACCGTACACCAGGGAAACGCGGATGCGTCAACGATCGAAGCCACCTGCAGCTAAGTCCCCCCCCCCACATTTCCCCAATCCAGAATCCCCAGAAGCCCCTGCGGCACTGAGCGACGGCTCTCCTCCCACTGACAGCTCCTCCCCCGCAGTTATTGTCCATGTCTGAACAACCGGAACAACGGCCAACAAGACTACGGATCCTACAAGTAAACTTAAACAAATCCCAAAAGGCGCACTTGGAGTTGTATAACAGGGTATCAGGAAAGGAATCGGACATCGTCTTGGTCCAGGAGCCGCACATCACCTTCACAGGAAACATTAGGACACCAAACGGCTTCGTGTCAGTGGCACCAGCAGACCGATACAAGGACGGAGCTCCGGTTACTAGAGCGGTCACTTGGGTCAGCTCGGCACTGGCAACAAGCTCGTGGAAGATAATGAATGTCCCTGGAACTAACGATGTTACGGTTATACAGATGACAGGCGCTTATGGGCGGCTAACAGTCATCAATATCTACAACGACTGCATGCACTGCAGAACACTACGCTCTGTCTGCGAGTTCTTACGCGTAAACCGAGCAGAAGTTTTGTCGAGGGAGGATGATCACTTAATATGGGCTGGCGACTTCAATAGGCACCACCCGATGTGGGACGAGGAAACGGACGACAGGCTGTTCACGGCCAAGGCGTTGGACGACGCGGGACGATTGATCGAAGCACTGGCCGACCTCAATCTGAAGATGGCGCTGCCGAAGGGTCAGCCCACCCTAGAACACATGGTAACGAAAAAGTACTCGCGCCCTGACAACGTGTGGTGCACAGAGGAAATTTTTGACCTGATCATCAGATGCGAGGTTGACCCCTCGCTAAGGCCTCCAGCCACTGACCATTTTCCCATAGCTACCTACATTGACCTGCCACAGACGCGCTCAGAGAACAGGACGTCCTACAACTTCAGAGCGGCAGATTGGGAAGACTTCCAAGAGAACCTGGCAATACGTCTCCTCGAGATACCACCACCTCAGCCAATTACTACAGAACAGCAATTCCGGGAGGCGGCTGAAG
>NW_001889915.1:183707-184777 GCF_000143565.1 Laccaria bicolor S238N-H82
TGGGCTATTTCATACCTACCCTACTGCATTTATCATTGCCCCCTCAGAATGTCAGGCACTGCCTTCAGGGTCCATTTCAGGGTCCATCCCAAAGAGGAAACATCACCTGGTTTGACCAAAAGTGAAGAAAACCAAGAGGAGAATGTTTTTACCTATCAGGGTCCATATAATGGGATGTTGGGATGTTGGTCACATGACCAATTACCAAAAATGGTCAAAAATGAAAGTTGTAGCCCTACACTATAGCTTCCCGAATCTGTTTGAATTATGTTCTGAAGTGCTCCCATTGTAAAAGATATTTTCAAAAGTGTTGCTTCTTTTTTGTGTTTTTTTTTTGCATTTTTCTCCATGAAAACAAAACCAAACAACATGATTTCAGTATATTTGGAAAGCTATAAAAAAAAGGGCTACAATTATTGTATCATGGGAAAAATGACCAAAAAAGGAAGATGCATGCCCTAGAAAAGAAATTGACACTGATAGACTATAATAGTCAGATATAGACTACCATAACTACCAAAAAGTCAGACATAGACTACAAAGTTTACTAATAGCCAGACTTAGACTACAAGGTTTACTGATAGACTACAAAAGTCAGACTTAGACTACAAAGTTTACTGATACACTACAAAAGTTGGATATAGACTACAAAGTTTACTGATACACTACAAATAACTACAAAAGTCAGACATAGACTACAATGTTTACTGATACACAAAAGACTACAAAAGTCAGACTGAGACTACAAAAGTTTGTAGTGTCCGCTTTTTGGGACTACAAAAGTTTGTAGTTGACATGTAGTTTATGGTGTTCTTGGCTCTGTCCAGATTATGGGGGTGAGGTTGAAGGGTTGACATGATCTTACTTACATATTACTAATGCTGCTGCATTAGTTTTTGACATTATGCACAAGTTGTCTTCACATTAGGAAAGGCTATCCTATGCCTTCATAATGGCACCTACTTTCCTATCTCAAAATATAATTATTATAAGTTCATGTGGAGATATGGCTGAAGGAATACCATGACTTTACATATTGCTATTGCCACATCATCACTTTTTCACATCAT
>NW_001889915.1:184850-187034 GCF_000143565.1 Laccaria bicolor S238N-H82
ACGCTGCAGGATCCCGGAAAACAAGCCTTGCCCGTTCTCGAAAAGGTGGTGGAACAGCGATCTCAGCCGTCAGAAGACTGCGATAAAGAAGCTAAGTCGTCTCGCATACAAGTTCAGGGCCCTTCCAGATCACGCGTCACACACAGAGCTACGGAAGGCCAGGAACGAGTATGGTGAAGCTATAGTAGAAGCCAAGCGAGGACACTGGGAGGACTTCCTGGAGAACGCAGCTGAGCAAGACCTTTGGACGGCGAATCATTACTTCAAGGAACCAACGGGCGACGGGGGAAAGTCAAGAGTACCTACGCTCAAGGTTCCAGGAGAAGGCGCAGCCGGGCTACTACGGGAGATCAACACTAACGATGGTAAGGCAGAAATCCTCGCGCAAGCCTTCTTTCCCAAGAAGCCCAACCACTCCAGAGTGCCGCTGAACGAGTGGTAGCTACCACTTTTATGATAAAATACAGGCAAGTGCCTGCACACCGACATCCACACTGCCTAATGAATTTATGAAATGAGAAGAGTAGGCAAAACTTATGAAATGTATTTCATTTCTTTACCAGTGCTTCTCATGACTATTTCATAACTGTCCTGAGACATATTTCAATACTACTTCATTGCAATTTCATTACTGCCTGGCCTTCCATTTCATTGTCTACCCAGCATTGTTTCATTGCTATTTCATTCTTGCCTGACTTTTAATTTCATTGCCTACCCAGCCTTATTTCATTGCCTTTTCATATCCTTGCCTGGGCTACTTCATATTCATTTCATATCCCTGCCTGGACAATTTCATATCCCTGCCTGGGCAGTCTCATATCCCTGCCTGGGCAATTTCATATCCTTGCCTGAGCAATCTCATATCCCTGCCTGGGCTACTTCATATTCATTTCATTTCTTGCCTGAGGCAATTTCATATCCCTGCCTGGGTGATTTCATATCCCTGCCTGGGCAATTTCATATCCTTGCCTGGGCAATCTCATATCCCTGCCTGGGCTACTTCATATTCATTTCATTTCTTGCCTTAGGCAATTTCATATCCCTGCCTGGGTAATTTCATATCCTTGCCTGGGCAATCTCATATCCCTGCCTGGGCTACTTCATATTCATTTCATTTCTTGCCTTAGGCAATTTCATATCCCTTCCTGCATAATTTCATATCCCTGCCTGGGCAATTTCATATCTATTTCATTCCCTACCTTGGGCTATTTCATATCCTTGCCTTTGCAATCTCATATCCCTGCCTGGGCTATTTCATACCTACCCTACTGCATTTATCATTGCCCCCTCAGAATGTCAGGCACTGCCTTCAGGGTCCATTTCAGGGTCCATCCCAAAGAGGAAACATCACCTGGTTTGACCAAAAGTGAAGAAAACCAAGAGGAGAATGTTTTTACCTATCAGGGTCCATATAATGGGATGTTGGGATGTTGGTCACATGACCAATTACCAAAAATGGTCAAAAATGAAAGTTGTAGCCCTACACTATAGCTTCCCGAATCTGTTTGAATTATGTTCTGAAGTGCTCCCATTGTAAAAGATTTTCAAAAGTGTTGCTTCTTTTTTGTGTTTTTTTTTTGCATTTTTCTCCATGAAAACAAAACCAAACAACATGATTTCAGTATATTTGGAAAGCTATAAAAAAAAGGGCTACAATTATTGTATCATGGGAAAAATGACCAAAAAAGGAAGATGCATGCCCTAGAAAAGAAATTGACACTGATAGACTATAATAGTCAGATATAGACTACCATAACTACCAAAAAGTCAGACATAGACTACAAAGTTTACTAATAGCCAGACTTAGACTACAAGGTTTACTGATAGACTACAAAAGTCAGACTTAGACTACAAAGTTTACTGATACACTACAAAAGTTGGATATAGACTACAAAGTTTACTGATACACTACAAATAACTACAAAAGTCAGACATAGACTACAATGTTTACTGATACACAAAAGACTACAAAAGTCAGACTGAGACTACAAAAGTTTGTAGTGTCCGCTTTTTGGGACTACAAAAGTTTGTAGTTGACATGTAGTTTATGGTGTTCTTGGCTCTGTCCAGATTATGGGGGTGAGGTTGAAGGGTTGACATGATCTTACTTACATATTACTAATGCTGCTGCATTAGTTTTTGACATTATGCACAAGTTGTCTTCACATTAGGAAAGGCTATCCT
>NW_001889915.1:187084-188059 GCF_000143565.1 Laccaria bicolor S238N-H82
ACCTTTTTTCTGACAAACCTGATGTCAGGCACAGTGCACATTTAGGTTGGGAACTGTTTCCCATGCTTTTTGGGCCAGAAGAATTAATGGCTAGCATGGTGTGGTCATTGTTAATGATGATGTGTGCACTATTTCCTAATTGGGCAACTTCCTAATTGGGAAAAGCATTACACTTTTTTCTGACAGACCTGATGTCAGGCACAGTGCACATTTAGGTTGGGAACTGTTTCCCACGCTTTTTGGGCCAGAAGAGTTAATGGCTAGCATGGTGTGGTCATTGTTAATGATGATGTGTGCACTATTTCCTAATTGGGCCATTTCCTAATTAAGAAAGCCGTTACATTTTTTTCTGACACACCTGATGTCAGGCACAGTGCGCATTTGGGTGGGGAATTATTTCCCACGCTTTTTGGGCCAGAAGACTTAATGGCTAGCAGGGTGTTGTCATTGTTAATGACGATGTTCGCATATTTCCCAATTTGGAAAGTCATTACATAATATCACTTTGGTTTGTAGTGTCTGCTTTTTTCATTACAACACTTTGTAGTGTCCGCTTTATTGATTGTAAAATTGTGTAGTGTTCACTTTTTTCATTAGAACACTTTGTAGTGTCCGCTTTATTCATTAGAAAATTGTGTAGTGTCCGATTTTTTCATTACAACACTTTGTAGTGTCCGCTTTTTCATTAAAACACTTTGTAGTGTCCGCTTTATTCATTACAACACTTTGTAGTGTCCGCTTTATTGATTAGAAAATTGTGTAGTGTCCGGTTTTTTCATTACAACACTTTGTAGTGTCCGCTTTATTCATTAGAAAATTGTGTAGTGTCCGATTTTTTCGTTAGAAAATTGTGTAGTGTCCGGTTTTTTCATTACAACACTTTGTAGTGTCCGCTTTATTGATTAGAAAATTGTGTAGTGTCCGGTTTTTTCATTACAACACTTTGTAGTGTCCGCTTTATTCATTAGAAAATTG
>NW_001889915.1:192139-199130 GCF_000143565.1 Laccaria bicolor S238N-H82
TACAAAGTGTTGTAATGAAAAAATCGGACACTACACAATTTTCTAATGAATAAAGCGGACACTACAAAGTCTTCTGGCCAAAAAAGCGTGGGAAATAATTCCCCACCCAAATGCGGACACTACAAAGTGTTGTAATGAAAAAAGCAGACACGACAAACCAAAGTGATATTATGTAATGGCTTTCCAAATTGGGAAATATGCGACACATCGTCATTAACAATGACAACACCATGCTAGCCATTAACTCTTCTGGCCCAAAAAGCGTGGGAAACAATTCCCAACCCAAATGTGCACTGTGCCTGACATCAGGTCTGTCAGAAAAAAGTGTAATGCTTTTCTTAATTAGGAAGTTGCCCAATTAGGAAATAGTGCACACATCATCATTAACAATGACCACACCATGCTAGCCATTAATTCTTCTGGCCCAAAAAGCATGGGAAACAGTTCCCAACCTAAATGTGCACTGTGCCTGACATCAGGTTTGTCAGAAAAAAGTGTAATGCTTTTCTTAATTAGGAAGTTGCCCAATTAGGAAATAGTGCACACATCATCATTAACAATGACCACACCATGCTAGCCATTAATTCTTCTGGCCCAAAAAGCATGGGAAACAGTTCCCAACCTAAATGTGCACTGTGCCTGACATCAGGTTTGTCAGAAAAAAGTGTAATGCTTTTCCCAATTAGGAAATGGCCCAATTAGGAAATAGTGTGCACATCATCACTAACAATGACCACACCATTGCTAGCCACTAACTCTTCTGGCCCAAAAAGCGTGGGAAACAGTTACCTACCCAAATGCACACTGTGCCTGACATCAGGTGTGGCAGAAAAAAGTGTAACACTTTTCCCAATTAGGAAATAGTGTGCACATCAATGCATATACTACACATGGGTCAAACCCATTGGTAAATATCTGTCAACAAACATCCCAATGAGGGTATTCTGCCTACAAAATAATAGGTAAATCCCCTATCCCCTATATTAAAAAAATCCCAAGTTTTTCTCTTAAATATAGGACCCCAGACACCCCTTGTGGCTGAAAAAATATATCCTTAGTCAACCCTAGCTGCAAAATATATCCCAAGTCCATCCCAGACAAGAAATATATTTCTACATTGTGACAGTCACAATTCAGGGTCCAGCCATAGGAAATATATTTGGAGTCCATTCCAGTGAGGAAATATATTTTGGGGTGTGTGACACACTAGAAATATATTTAGTGTGACATTGGACAACAAAATATATTTAGGTAAAAGTGGAAATATACAAGCCCAGAATATATACAATATAGATATACACCCTGACATTTAGTCCTGTAGTATTCATGGAGTTTGCAAGACTAATAGTCAGTTGTCAGTGGGTGACTGAAGTGCCCTCGACTATGGCTAGCTCCTCAACGGCTCGCGCCCTGAGCAGCCTTGCTTCTGCTTTGAAGGAGGAGGCATCTTCGGATAAGGATGTGCTACCTTACACGAAGGAACGTCAGAAACAATTCACGCAATTGTTTCTTGATCTTTTGAGTAATATTTTTGTTTTGTTCAGTCATTAACCGTTATTGATATGGTATTCAGATGGGTGTTTGGCTGAAAAGGATCGACACAAGTCGGCCCCTTGGACCACATGGCCCAATCTCGCCTACCAATTCAAACTTGTTATCACAGGATGGGATTCTGCCATGGTCGACATAGCCTTCTGCCCGGGATTTGCACCTACGAAGATCACGAGCTCTCAATGGAAGCACCTATCGACTCTGATTGTAAAGAAGCTCTTGGTGGTGAAGCCCTGGTCGGACGGTAAGTTCTATAATTTTCTGTTGACTTACATTTGTCTGAGTTGTTTTTTTAGAGCAAAGACTAATCCAAGAGAGTGAAGCTTGCTTCGGTGAGATCCCTGTCATTATTAACTTCGAAGGTCTTCCGATGGTCTTCGTCAAAGACTCGAGCAAATGGGTCCGTGGCAATTGCTCCATTTTGGCCCCAATGAAGAAGCGTGATCGGAAAGGTGATACATCTTCGCCTGTCAGTTCTTTCCCTTCATCTCCCACATTGTCCACGAAGAAACGATCACATGACACCGCCATGGCCTCGCCTGAAGAAGAACTCAAGCATAGGTCCACAAGAGAGTACCGCCGTCTGCCGAAACAACCAGAAGTGGAACCTCCCGCTAAACGCCAACGTCACGTCTCCTTCGCCTCCCTTCCCGATAACATGTTTTATACTAAACTTCGACGAGCTGAACACCCAATCTCCTTCTTTGACCTACTCAAGAACCAGAAAACACCAGCTTCATCGTCTCATTCAGTTTCTCAACCCTTCGCTAGTTCTTCAGCTCATGTTGCCTCCTCATCTCGATCAGTATCTCAGCCTGTTGCTAGTACTTCAGGTCATGCTCGTGTTTCAGGCAAACATGCTGGGCCAGGGAAGAACTCTCAAGGTTCGGTTGCTAACTAGGTCATTGCTTACATGTTAAGTCCTTTTGGACTTCTTTTTCTTGGGTTGTTTTGCTGCTCGTTGGGTATTTCCTAAGTCCTTACTTATGTCCATTCATGCATCTGACTGGTTCATTTGTAGCTGTGTTCCTGATTTGCCTTTGTCCATACATCATTGTGTAAGTCCTTTATAATGTTCTTTCATCAATCTGACTTGGTGGTGGTTTTAGGCTGTGTCCCCCTCCTTTTGCCTTTGTCCACCTACACACCTTGCTCTGTCAATTCCCTTTCCTATAGTCCTTTGTAAGTCCTTTATGCCATGCTTTACTTGATCTAACTTTTGGGATTGCAGTAATACACAGGTTTTTTGTTGGCTGTTCCTTCACTGTCTTTACCCATGCCTATCCTTCCACTCTTTACTTACACATTAATATCCTTCACTCAGTTTCAACTCCACTCTTTTCTTACATATTAATATTCTTGACTCAGTTTCGATTAGTTTTGACTCCACTCTTTTCTTACATATTAATATCCTTGACTCAGTTTCGATTAAGTCACTTGGTTGACTCTCTATTAACCCACTCCATCACTCATTTTTGATCATGCTTACATCACACATTAGATTTTGGTTCAAATTATATTTTGAAGATATATCTTGACTTAGGATATATACTTGCATGGCAAATACTCAAAATATATTTGGAAGATTTATCTTGACTTAGGATATTTTGGAAAGAAATGCATCCTGGGTTGAAATATATCTGGATTCATTTTATAGTTGGAAAATATATCTTGGTAATATATCCTGCTTCAACATAAAGCTTAATAATATTCAAAATATATTTCAAAGATTTATCTTGACTTAAGATATTGGAAAGAAATGAATCCTGGTTTGAAATATATCTGGATTCATTTTATAATTCAAAAATATATCTTGGTAATATATCCTGCTTCAAGATAAGGCTTAATAATATATCCCTGTTTAAAATAAAGTTTAAGGATATATCTGTGTCCAAGATATATACTGGTTCAAGATAAATCTGAAAGAGATATCCTTGTTAAAGATAAAGCTTAAGGATATATCCTTGTTCATGATAAAGTGAAAAGATATATCCTTGTTCAAGATATAGCTCAAGAATTTATCTTGTTATTATCCTGGTTTAAGATAAAGTTGTAAGATATATCCTGGTTCAAGATATAGCTAAAGAATATATCTTGGTAATGTATTCTGGTTCGATATCTTGTTGAATATATATCTTTGTGCAGGATCAAGTTGAAAGATATATCCTTGTGCAAGATATAGCTTGAGAATATATATTGTTAACATATCCTGGTTCAATATCTTGTGGTAAATATATCCTGGTTCAAGATATAGTTGAAAGAATCTGGGTTCAGCTTCTTTCTAAGCAATATATTCATGATACAGTTCAGAAATTATGTATCTGGATTCATAATATGGTTGAAAAAAGATCTCGGTTAGGATTTAGTGGAAAGATAGATGTGACTCCATACAATGACATGGTGAATAGAATTCATGGTCCATAAGTTTACAATCAAAACTCAAGAGATAGAGGGGGGAACACAGGGAGAGAAGAAGAGGAGGAGAGGAAGAAAGGAGGAGAAGTAGAGAAGCAACAAAGAACTTGGTGAAGTTTGTGAAGTTTTTGTCCATAAATTTACAATTAAACTCAATAGAAAGAGGGAAGAAGGCAGGGAGAGAAGAAGAGGAGGAGAGGAAGAAAGGAAGTTAAGGAGAGAAGCAATAAAGAACTTAGTGAAGTTTGTGTTACTACAGATGTGGGTGAGGTATACAGATATGGTGCAATTGGAGAGAGAAGAAGAGAAAGATCAAAGCACTTTGTCAACTTATTGGTAATACAGATGTGGGTGGGGTATGCAGATATGGTGCAATTGGAGAGAGAAGAAGAGAAAGATCAAAGCACTTTGTCAACTTGCTGTTAATACAGATGTGGGTGGGGTATGCAGATATGGTGCAATTGGAAAGAGAAGAAGAGAAAGATCGAAGGACTTTGTCAACTCAGAGGGTGTTTCAAGGCAGCTAAAGAATTTCATAGTGCAAACTGTATCTATAGTGTCAAAGTGGATAATATGCAAGCAACTACTCAGGTAGGTCACAGATGCTATTGATGCCCCTTATTGCTACCTACATACTGCCAAAACCCCTGGAAATCATTGCAGAATCTTCCAGAATATATATCCCAGACAGCAAAAAAATCACAAGTTTTTTTGGTGAAACTAGGACCCCTGACACCCCTACAGACCCAAAAAATATATCCTTACCACATCTGTCTCCCAAAATATATCCTAAGGCCAAGCCAGGGCAAAAATATATTTCTAAGGTGTGACAGTGACATTTCAGGGTCCACTCACCAAAAATATATCCTTACTGCTTTTCACTTGCAAAATATATTTTAGTGGTGTGACACAGACATTATAATTTTTGTGTGACATTTCAGGGTCCACGTCTCAAGAATATATTTTAGATTTCAGGGCTTTCTAGGACCCATATATATCTAGAATATAGATATGGTCCATGATATTTAGTCATGTAACTTATGTGTAGTTTGCATGACTAATAGTCAGTTGGCAGTGGGTGACTGAAGTGTTCCCTCTTGGCTTCAGCTATGCAAGAAGTTCAGAGTGAACGCTTCACAATGGTGGGGGCACCGCGGACTTCACCAAAGCATGGTTGAAGTCTGCATCTCTTGGTAGAGGGAGAGCTGGAGAGTTGTGGGAATGTGCCAGCTCATCACAGGAGGAACCTTAGCATGGAGGGTAGCTGCTGCTCGCGCACTTCGTGGCAGGCTTACTACTTCATGTGAAAGGGCTCATCCATCTAGTGCTTGAAAGTCCAGTCCAGTCTGGTTTTTTGGCCCAAAACGAAAAGACCCAGACCCAGACCGGTCCACACAATTCCTAAAACCTCAAAATACCGGACCAGGACTGGTCTTTTGCAAGACTGCGGTCTTTTTCGGTCTTTGGACCAGTCTTGGTCCAAACTGGTTACAACCGGTTCAAGACCGGTTTTTCAACTTAATATGCAATAATATTTGCAATTGTGAGTCAGTAAATTTATTGAGATTCTCCGTAGCTTCAAAACGAGTGCAAGAACATTAAATTCCGTTTAGAATTGATGTATCTACAAAAATACCAAGGTACATCTACTATTTTCACGAAATATTTTACTATTTTATATGTATCTTTGTCAGTTTTTGGCCTAAAAATATGATCTTAGGTGTGTTTTGAAGGGTTATTATGTAGGTACAAAAGACCAGTATTAATCAACCAGACCGGTCCATGTTAACCGGTCTTTTTGCGGTCTTTTAATCTCAAATCTGCAAGACCAAGACTGCAGGTCCAGTCTTTTGCAGTCTTGGTCCAGTCCAGTTGCAGTCTTTTTGCAGTCTTGAGACTGGACTTCCAAGCACTACATCCATCATTTAGTTGGATGAACCATTGACTTTAGCTTGTGCTTGCACAGCTGGTGGAGGTTTGTTTGATTGGGGTGCTGCACTGACTCTGAGCAGCTGGGCTTTGGGATTTTGCAACTACGTGGTCTGAAGCCTACTGTGAGGAGAGTTCCTACTCACCTATGTCTGGATTCCATGACTACGTGACCATTGACTTGGTGAGGAGGTTGCCCACAACCAGTGTTGCCTGCTGCTTTGCGCTGCTTCACTGTCTCTCAGACTGTCTTTTAGCATCTAGGCCTCTCAAGAACAGCCAGATGTTCATTGACATCCCTCCAGTTCAGTCTGCTGCTCTGGAAATTATGTGGTATGCCCTACTATGCTTCTCTCCCAATCTTTGCTGTTTTCTTGCTTGAGGAATGAGTAAACGGTCGCGTATTGGCTGCGTTTCACCTAGTTCAACCTGGCATGGCCAAAATGAACATATCTCGTCCGTTCTCAGTGAGATCCTCATCGTTCCTTTTGTTCTTTGCTTCGGTTTGAAGCCATGGTCAATGCGCTTCTGGGAAGCCCTTACATGCATCAAACGGACAAGCGGTTCTCGTGTTACAGCACCATCCTTCCAACAACCATTTACATGTGACTTGTTCATGTCATATCTCGCCGACCGACGCACAGATTGCTCTCATCCCTTTTGCGCTGGGACGCCCTCGTTCACACCTTTCTTTGGACTCCCTGAACTCGCCAAACGGCCACGTATTGGCTGCGCTTCGCCTAGTTCAGCCTGGTATGACCAAGATGAACATGTTTCATCCGTTCTCGGCGAGATCCTCGTCGCCCCTTTCGTTCTTTGGTTTGTTTTGAAGCTACGGTCAATGCGCTTCTGGGAAACCCTCATATGCATCAGACGGACAAGCGGTTCTTGCGTTACAGCGTCATCTCTCCCAACAACCATTTCCCCATTCCTATTATCATAACCTGCTTGCATCGGACGTTCTATAGCCCGTTTTGAACGTTGAATTCGTACCTTTCCGACGCACCTATTTACGTCGATAACGGACGACAGCCTGGTCTGCAGTATGCATTTACTCCAGAACTGCAGTTTCTGGGTATTACCTCTCTATCTCGAC
>NW_001889915.1:199316-200455 GCF_000143565.1 Laccaria bicolor S238N-H82
ATCCAAGTTTTTTTGGTGAAACTAGGACCCCTGACACCCCTACAGACCCAAAAAATATATCCTTACCACATCTGTCTCCCAAAATATATCCTAAGGCCAAGCCAGGGCAAAAATATATTTCTAAGGTGTGACAGTGACATTTCAGGGTCCACTCACCAAAAATATATCCTTACTGCTTTTCACTTGCAAAATATATTTTAGTGGTGTGACACAGACATTATAATTTTTGTGTGACATTTCAGGGTCCACGTCTCAAGAATATATTTTAGATTTCAGGGCTTTCTAGGACCCATATATATCTAGAATATAGATATGGTCCATGATATTTAGTCATGTAACTTATGTGTAGTTTGCATGACTAATAGTCAGTTGGCAGTGGGTGACTGAAGTGTTCCCTCTTGGCTTCAGCTATGCAAGAAGTTCAGAGTGAACGCTTCACAATGGTGGGGGCACCGCGGACTTCACCAAAGCATGGTTGAAGTCTGCATCTCTTGGTAGAGGGAGAGCTGGAGAGTTGTGGGAATGTGCCAGCTCATCACAGGAGGAACCTTAGCATGGAGGGTAGCTGCTGCTCGCGCACTTCGTGGCAGGCTTACTACTTCATGTGAAAGGGCTCATCCATCTAGTGCTTGAAAGTCCAGTCCAGTCTGGTTTTTTGGCCCAAAACGAAAAGACCCAGACCCAGACCGGTCCACACAATTCCTAAAACCTCAAAATACCGGACCAGGACTGGTCTTTTGCAAGACTGCGGTCTTTTTCGGTCTTTGGACCAGTCTTGGTCCAAACTGGTTACAACCGGTTCAAGACCGGTTTTTCAACTTAATATGCAATAATATTTGCAATTGTGAGTCAGTAAATTTATTGAGATTCTCCGTAGCTTCAAAACGAGTGCAAGAACATTAAATTCCGTTTAGAATTGATGTATCTACAAAAATACCAAGGTACATCTACTATTTTCACGAAATATTTTACTATTTTATATGTATCTTTGTCAGTTTTTGGCCTAAAAATATGATCTTAGGTGTGTTTTGAAGGGTTATTATGTAGGTACAAAAGACCAGTATTAATCAACCAGACCGGTCCATGTTAACCGGTCTTTTTGCGGTCTTTTAATCTCAAATCTGCAAGACCAAGACTGC
>NW_001889915.1:200505-215206 GCF_000143565.1 Laccaria bicolor S238N-H82
CTCCCCCCTCCATCACTTCCCCTGTCTTCCTCCTCCCTTAAATATTGAAAGTAGTAAAAATAAATTGTGTAGTTTATTCAATACATTTCAATTTTTTCTGCTCAGCTATGACCATGGAGTAAAGAAACCATGATTCCATAATGTGGACTTAGGAATTATTCCATAAAGTCATTCCATGTGGATTCCATATGGAGTCCATATGGATTCCACCCTAAAAATAGTATAGGACATATGGAATAAAGTATGGAATCCATCCCCCCTTCCATGGAATCCATCCCCCCTTTCTATGGAATCCATCCACCAAAAGTATGGAATCCATCCCCCATTTCCATGGAATCCATCCACCAAAAGTATGGAATCCATCCCCCATTTCCATGGAATCCATCCACCAAAAGTATGGAATCCATCCCCCCTTCCATGGAATCCATCCCCCCTTTCCATGGAATCCATCCCCCCTTTCCATGGAATCCATCCCCCCTTTCCATGGAATCCATCCCCCCTTTCCATGGAATCCATCCCCCCTTTCCATGGAATCCATCCCCCCTTCCATGGATTCCATCTGGAA
Source organism: Laccaria bicolor S238N-H82 (assembly GCF_000143565.1). Taxonomy (NCBI): domain Eukaryota; kingdom Fungi; phylum Basidiomycota; class Agaricomycetes; order Agaricales; family Hydnangiaceae; genus Laccaria; species Laccaria bicolor. Next base: position 201,071 of record NW_001889915.1, read on the forward strand.
TTTCTGCAGTCCACCCCCCATTCCATGGATTCCACATGGAATAACCTGGGGAGGGTAAAGTATTGAACAGTATTCTCAAAGAAGAGATCTACATGCGCCTTCCTCAAGGTGTTGGTCCTCTCTCTGGGAAAATCGCTTGGCTACTTTGTTCAATCTATGGATTGGAGCAAGCCTCTTGAGTTTGGAACGAACACCTTGACCATGAGCTCGCAAAGCTCAATTTTCGTCGAATCAACGCTGATTACTGCATCTACATTCTTCGAGAAGGGGACTTCATTGTATTCCTTGCTGTCTACATTGATGACATGGGATTGCTCTGCAATGACCTAGACTTCATGCAGAAGATCAAGGATCATATCAGCAAGATCTTCAAAATCAAGGATCTTGGTCCTATCAGCCAACTCCTCAGTGTTGCGATTGATTATGATCATGAAGCTGGCATCCTTCAACTTTCCCAATCACGCTACATCCAACAGTCCCTTGAGCGCTATGGTTTCAATGACAGTCAAACTCATCCCACACCCCTCAGCTCTGGAGCCAAGATTAGCAAATCCAACTGCCCCTCAACTCCCTCCAAAGTCGAATTCATGCAGAACTTTCCTTATCAAAGCCTACTCAGTACCCTCATGTACAGCATGCTAGGAACTCATGGAGACATTGCTTTTGCAGTGGGAGCACTCAGCAAAGTTGCTTCCAACTGAAGCTGTTCATGTTCTTCGCTATCTTGCAGGTACTTGCAATTACTGCCTGGTCTTCGATCGCAAGAAGGCTGGTGAGATGACTTCATTCATCTTGGGGTATTCCGACTCTGATTGGGCTGGTGATCTCAATACTCGACGATCCACTGAAGGTTTGTCTTTCTTGCATGTGGTGCAGCTATCTGCTGGAGCAGCAAACTCCAGAACACACCTGCACTCTCATCTACTGAGGCAGAGTATATGGCAGTCACACGTGCTTCCCAGGAAGCGATTTGGCTTCATCAGCTCCTCAAGCAACTTGGATTCAAGCAGGACAAGCCCACTTTGCACATCCAACTTCGCTATCACTTCATTCGATTTGCTGTCAAAGATGGTCAAATTCTTCTTGACTATGTTCCAATGAAGGATATGGTTGCAGATGGATTAACAAAGGGCCTTACCGGAGAGAAACATATGCGGTTCGTTTCCATGCTTGGTTTGAAACCACGAATGAGTGGGAGTGTTAGAAATTGATGTTTAGATTACATTCTTGTTTCAACGTGTCTCAAGTTTTATTTACTTACATGTCACACACGTCACGCTCAGTGGTTGTTCTTTCTGCACAATGCTGAGCTAGTACGTCTTTTGGTTTCTTTTCTTTCTTATCATTACTTACGAGTACCTAGACGTGCTATTTCATTAGGTACTAATTCAGTGGTTGTTCTTTCTGCACAATGCTGAGCTAACGTGCTATTTCATTACATTATGCGGTGGACTCTTCTTCAATCATGGTAACCTTATAGATTGCTGCTTGTGTGTTGCATGGCCTGTGTCCACTCTGGGGGGCAAGATTTATGACAACTTTTTTTTTTTTCTTCTTCCCCTTTCTTTCAACCTCTTATCATTCCTGCCCAACATGGCACCACCTCTACCTACTCTGACACCAACTTAGGATCACAGCTTGTAATTTTCCACTGCACGATCTCTTCGCCTCTATCCTCCCTGGCTTGATTCTTGAGATTCGCACACTGGAAAAGTGGGGGGATGTAAGGGAGTATAGGTGGAATATGGGAGGAGAGGTGCAAGCCTCTATCCCATTACACACTCCCCACATCCAGATCACACACCACAATGGAAGCAAGCTACATCATCTTGATGGGTAGAGGGAGTTGAGTTGGGATCAACAATCTGAGTGGAGAGGCACAAGCCTCTATCACACTATACATGCCTTATACCCAGACCACAAGTATGATGGAAGCACACTACACCATCTTGATGGGGAAAGGCAATGGAGTTGGGATGGATGACCTGGAAGCCATCCACTTGCATGGTTTCCCAGTACTCATGGTCATACATCACTGAAGAGAGAATGGGAGGATCATATGGGTATTTCTGGGTCAAGCTGGGAGCTTACAGTGACCAGCTTTCCAGATAGGAAATTATTTGGGGCCAAATTTTTTCTTTCTTTTATTCATCTTCTTTGCTTTGCTACCTTTTGGTCTCATTTTATCCTGATATTCACCCTGGGGGGCAAGAGGATTTCTATTCTATTATTCTTCCCCACCATTGTTTTCCTTACATGCCCTCTGGACATTGGGGGGCTTTGTGATATAGGATTGGAAGTGAATGCCCAGAGGCCATAGTCAAACAGTGGTATATAGCTAGATTTGGATATCTTACATAATATATTGATCTTTTGTCTTGAACCACCATCTTGTCAGCAGTCTTGCCATCCTCTTGCACTACATGTAGTGCTTTGTATATCTGTACTTCCTACAGTATGCATAATCATGTTGGGCCAGCTGAGTATCTTGTAACTGCTCATTGCTCACTTATGGGTGTTGATCCCAGATCCACCCATTCTTGCCTCCTCCTTCCCTCTTGGCTTCAGCTATGCGAGAAGTTCAGAGTGAACGCTTCACAGTGTGGGATGGTTCGTGACAGCCATTGGATAGTTTCAGTGGACACAGTATAGTTAAAGTCAGAAGAAATACACTCTGTTCAATGACTTTCACAACAAATCCTTCATTATCAAAGTGAATACAGTACTCACAAATTCTATATAAACATCCACCTTTAGCTAGGGAGAGGTAAATCTGATTCCCTCCAATGACACCTGGGCTTTGCATGATGCAGAGGCGATATGAGTGATGGTGTCACAAGAGCTAATAGCCAAAGTCAGGAGATCTGGCACGGTGTGCGCCAGATTCCGACATGTTTCCACTCAAGGTATGGCTATATTCCTATATAAAGAAAAGAGAAAAGAAAAGGGGGGCTGATGAGATCACATAGTGGTTGATGAGAGGAGCAAGGGGAAAGGTGGAAGGAATACATGCGTGTATGATATTGGTAGGGGAAAAATTATGTCTGTGTTGTAGGTGGTGGTGAGGGCAATAAAAAAGTCTGTACAATAAAGAGGAAAAAATTCATGAGTAAGTAAAGTCTGTATGGTAGGAGAAAAAAGGGAACTGTTCGTGTTACGAATCCAAAGCGTGGATGTAAGAAGATGCAGCGCATGCGGTTTGGCCAAAAAGTAATGCCTGGGTGCGCAGCCAAAGTCAGGAGATCTGGTGCGGCGTGCACCAGATTCCGACATGTTTCCACTCAAGGTATGTCTACATACATCAGTTGTACTACTAGTAATATGTAGTATATGAAAAGGAAGTGGGTGGGAGGGTGACGAGAAAGATGTATGTTGCTGGATAGTGGAGTAAAATATCAAGACTAGAGCCTAGATAGAGAATGAGAAATCATACCTGGTTGAGGAGTGAGATGTCAGGACAAGAGCCTGGTGGAAAGGGGCATCTCAATCTCACTCCTCAACTGTGAGGGGCTGACCTAAAAATATGTTAGGTCCTCGAAGTGTGTATCCAGGTGTGGATCACGTGGGTTGAGAGCAGCGGCTCTTAGTGTCAGCGGACACACGACTGCGGTTGTATGTGTGCAACTTAGCCTTGGTTGGTTTTCATTGGACTTGAGTAAACACCTTGTTTAAACTCGACAAATTTGGGCAAGCAGAGCAAGATTTCCCAACAAAATTCTATGTTTCATAACCCTCCTAAAAATTAGAAAAGATGGAACAAGACTTTCAGGTGTGTTCTTCCACTCAAAATCTGACATTGCCTGTCCTAATATTCTTTTGTTTGCTGGTAGGCTATAGCTGGCATGTATTTGCTTACAAGTTGCTGGAGTGATATGTTTTTGACATCTGAAGACAGATATATACCTTTCTCCACAACTTTTAGCCAACTTCTGATAAGATAGCAAGTCCAATGTTGTAAATTAAACATGTTGCTATGTATTACCAATGTCAGTGTAGTGTTCCTTTCCTCTGCTGGCTCAATTTCAGTTGTTTTTCCGATGTTTTCATGTGTTTGTAAAGTTTGCATCTATTTGTCTACAGCTTCGAACTTGTCATCCAAGTTCACAATGTGGCATCCATCCACTTGTGAGGTCACCATAAACACAAAAAATGAAAAAACTGGGCTATCTTTTACTTTTATAGTTCTAACATGTTTATGTTTTGGTAAATATACAAGCAGAAAGGATGAATAACTGTGGCTTTTGAGGCTCTGGACACATGGAGCAGCTGTTTGTATCTGTGTGGCAATGCCTTTGGCAACGTCATCCAGCTGGAACCTGAGCCATCCATCTGAAAAACTGGTGAATTGAAGTACAAAATACATGCTATATGACACAAACCAGTTGCAACTGAGGAAATATGAACTCAATAGCATCAATAATTTGAATGACACCCTCCAAAGTGTATTTTCCTCTTGGAAAGTACCCTTATTGACACTTGTTTGTTACCTGGAAGCCCTGAAGAGCAAAAGGTCATCCGGAACATGACTTGTGCATCCATCATCTCCACACCTCTGATTGAGGTGGAAATTTTTTGAAAAAATCCGAAATATATTTCTACATCACTTGGTACTGTCATGTGACCCCTAACCATCAGCACTAACAGGTCAACAAGCTATAGCACCACAACGATCCATGTTATGCATTTGAAATTTTGAACAGAGTTTGACAATGTACATGTGGCTGTGTGTGGAGATTTATTGGACAGAACATTGAGCATGAGCTGAGATATAAGGGAGATAAGATGGTCACATTGTTATTTTGCCAAGTTTGCCCATCAAAGCAAGTCTATCTAATTGACGACCATTTCTCTCCACAGTGCTAGCCTCTATTGACATAAATATTTTTGAGAGTTTACAGTGGAGGTATTAGTAACTCACACACAAAATTTTGAATCAGATAAGGAGAATATGAGGTGTCTAAGAATATTTTACAGTTGGCTTATGGGTGCTGACCAATTCAGGGCAAACGGGTCAAGCCATTTTAACACTACCCAAAAGAATCCCTCCAGAATAAAACTTACAGATACAATATGTATATGTTTCCTCCTACTCACTTGCAAAGTTTTATGTGCTCCCAATGAGAGGGAGGCGTGCAATCTGCAATTTAAGCTAAAGTGACCTGGTAATGGTCACATGACAGTAGCTCTGAGTAGCTGTAACACAAGTTTTGAAGGAGAAAAATGAGATTTATCACAATTGGAGCATTCTGGTGAAATGCAGCTTTTTCAGAGGGATTTTGACATGGAAAAAACATATGTGGACACTCTTCTGGCAAGAAAAACATACACAGAATACAGGAAAACATACAAGTCATCAATACTGGTCCAGGATGTACCGTTTCTGATAATTTTAAATCATAAAACATAACTATATTTAGATTTGTAATAAATCACAAACATTCTGGATCCCAAGAAAAAACATATGTGGATGCTTTTAAGCAAATAAAACATACATATAATGCAGGAAAACATACCAGGCATCAATGCTGATCCTGGATATACAATTTCTGAGATTTTTCAATCATAAAACATATCTGAACTATATTTAGATTTATGATACATCACAAACATCAAGAAAAAACATCTGGATGCTCTTCTTTGGGAGAACAAAACATACAGGAAAACATACTAGCCATCAATACTGATCCAGAATGTACCATTTCTGAGATTTTTTAATCAAAAAACACATCTAAGTTATATTTAGATTTGTAATAAATCACAAACATTCAGAAAGAAACTGAGGCTAAAAATAGATGCTGTAAAACCATATTCTTTTAGAAAACCTATTCTAGGGGTATATTTTATTATAGGTGGAATTTACAGAAACATTTTTGGAATCAAAACAGATGCTGGACATTTTTGCTTTTTGGCAAGCAGACATATCCATGCTCTACACAATAGAAAAAAGTGGACAGGTCCAGCACAATTTGGTCAATTCTTACAGCGAGGGCTGAAGGCCTACTCGTTTGAAATCCCTATCCATTCCACCCCTTCTTCTGATCTATAACCATAACCCTATCACGAACTTTAGATAATACTACTGTACAGTCAATTTAAAACTCTGAAATCTCTTCATTCAAAACTTTCATGCAACTCAACTTCCAAACCAACCCTCCATTGACTAACTTGCTGGCCTCACATGTCCCACCGCTGTGAACATGTGCGGCACATACTAAAATGATGGGTCATGCCCACCACATACCCAGAGCAGAAAACGATGATACCAGACGCTATGTTCCAAGTAGAGTGCCCAGCTTTGCAGACTATGACCAAATCCCAATCTTACCACCTCCTCCTACCTACACACTGCCTGCCTCTATTCATCACAGGATGGTGCGAATGGGAAAAAGACTATGGGAAGTAACATCCCCTAACTCTTGTCGCAACGCCTTTTGCCCAGGACTCAGGCCAAGCAATCTAAACCTCTGTGTCGACTTCTTTGAAGAAGCTAATCGTTGTTATGATGGTCATATGGGACCCTTAAACCCCACCAGGAATGCACAGCTCTGCATTCCGGGCAAGGAATGGAGAGTGCTGATCATGACACCCACTGTGGGATTTCTGCGTGATAGTCCAGAATTCAAATTTGCTGGAGGGGTGATGGGAGACCCGCCATTGATACAGGAAGCGTACTCCATGAATATGTTAATAAATTAATAAAAGTCAATCACAATACTGAGAAATGTATAGAAGCCCTGCACCAGTCATACCTGGACCTCTACTTCTTCGACAATGAACAGAGAGCACTATGGCATACTAGCATTCAGCTCACCTTCCCCACTTCTGATCAGGTGGATGCCCTCCAATTGATCAAGCGTTTCTCAGCTGCTGTAAATGGCATCGCTGAAGTCCAATGAGGCATTAAGGATAAACATGCTTTCATCAACTATGTATCACGTTTGCATGGATCTCGATTCTGGATGCCGGATCCAGCACTAGTGGCTAGCACTTTTTGTAAGGGGCCAATACTACGGCATTCCCTCCACATTATATTTCCCATTTAACGACGTACACATTCTGCTCAAGTCCAATTCCTCACCTACAGCTTCAGAGTCACGCAGTCACGTCTTAGTCATTTTTAGTCACATTTTGTATATCTACTTTGTAAATAGAAAACAATATCACTCTTCTTTCACCATATTCTTTTCCTGCCTTGTGCATGAGCATCATACTCACGACTCAACTCAAGTTCGTCAAAGATAAGTGTTCAAGGAGATCAAGGTCAGCTCTTACAGAACTTACCTTAGGAGCTCGTGTCTCCTGTGAAAGTTAACAAAGCTTTCTTGAATTTTCTCATCACTCTGAAAGGATCTGTTCACTCCTTTCTGCGGCTTTCCGAGAACGTAGAGACGTTCACGCTCATGGTCATCCAGGGCATCAGTGGACTCTCGCGTGCTCAGATTCTCTTCAACTCATTTTAGATTCAGACCCACTTATAGGGTCATCACACCATTACGCAACCGGCACCTTCTACGTTCACCAGAACTACTCGCTGTTGGCACGAATCCCATTCTGTGACTAAATCCCCTTAGAACAGGGTTGTGCACTTTTATCATAAAAACAAGGTAACTGCCTATGGCTCCCTGTGTATCCATCCACACTCTTTATGATAGGGAATCATTCCTGTTACCATGTCTTTTCATTATCATGAAGCCTGTGCTTTTTTCATTAAATGGAGGCAAGGCCTTAGACCTCCCTCATAAGATAGCCTGTGTTTATCATTACCAATTTCATATCTTTACAAAGGCATATCATTGCGATTTTCATTAGTTATCTGGCCAGTATCATTGGAAATTTCATTAATTATCTGGTGAGTATCATTGCGATTTTCAATGGTTACTTTGGCAATATCATTGGAAATTTCATTAGCTACTTGGGCGACATCATTGCGATTTTCATTAGTTACTTGGGCAATATCATTGGCAATTTCATTAGTTACTTGGGCAATATCAGTGGCAATTTCATTAGTTACTTGGGCAATATCATTGGAAATTTCATTAGCTACTTGGGTGACATCATTGCAATTTTCATTAGTTACTTGGGCAATATCATTGGCAATTTCATTAGTGAGCTTGAGGTGTTGCTCACTGTTGGTGACAACGTCGGGGGTGGTTTTCAGGGTCCAGGGCGCATTTCCAAATATGGTAATACAGCTGAAAATAGCCAGAAAATATCCAAAAAATCAGAAAAAAGTGGGGGATGGTGCTCATTGTTGATGATCATATTGGGTAATGTTGTCAGGGTCCAGGGTCCAGTTCCAAATATGGTAATATATCCAAAAAATGGCGGAAAAATTGAATATATATATAAATGGTGTACAGAACATCAGGCACTGCCTTCAGGGTCCATCCCAAAAGGGAAATATCACCTGGTTTTACCAAAAAGTGAAGAAAACCAAGAGGAGAATGATTTTACCTATCAGGGTCCATGTAATGGGATGTTGGGATGATGGTCACATGACCAATTACCATAAAAGGTCAAAAATGAAAGTTGTAGCCCTACACTGTAGCTTCCCAAATCTGTTTGAATTATATTCTGAAGTGCTCCCGTTGTGGAGATATGAGGTAAAGGACTTTCAAAAGTGTCATGTTTTTTTGTTGTTGTGTTTTTCTCCATGAAACAAAACCAAATAACATGATTTCAGTATATTTAGAAAGCCAAAAGAAAGGGCTACAATTATTTTATCATGGGAAAAATGACCAAAAAAGGAAGGTGCATGCCCTTAGACTACCAAGTTTACTGATAGACTACACAGTTTACTGATACACTATAAAAGACTACAAAAGTCAAACTTAGAGTACAAAGTTTGCTGATAGACTACAAAAGTCTATAGACTACCAAGTTTGCTGATAGACTACAAAAAAGTCAGACTAAGACTACAAAGTTTACTGATAAAGTCGGACTTAGACTACAAAAGCTTGGATTTAGACTACAAGGTTAGGGTTAGGGTCAAAAGGTTATCTTGACTACAAAGTTTGTAGTGTCCGCTTTTTGAGACTACAAATGTTTGTAGTGTGCGCTTTTTCATTAGAAAAGTTTGTAGTATCTGCTTTTTGAGACTACAAATGTTTGTAGTTAACATGTAGTTTATGGTGTCCTTGGCCCTATCTATGTTATTGGGACAAGGTTGAAGGATTGCCATCACATTGCCAGTGCTGCAGCATTAGTTTTTGACATCATGCACAAGTTGTCTTTCACATTAGGAAAGGCTATTCTAAGCCTTCATATTGATACCTACTGTCCTATCTCAAAACATAATTCTAAGTTCATGTGAGGATATGGCTCAAGGATTGCCATGACTTTACATATTGCCATTGCCACATCACCAGTTTTTGACATCATGACCAAGTTGGCTTTCACACTGTCTTCTTTCACATTGATAGCTACTGGCCTGTCCCAAATATAGTCAACTTTGGTATTAGCTCTTTGAGGGTGATAGGGTCATGGGCTGATTCATTCTTGGAGGTGTCCTTAAGTCAGGTCATATTGTAAGTTGACCATGTATTGAGACAGAACAGTAGATATCAACATGAATGGCATCCTCTGGCTTGAAAGCCAACTTCGGCATGATGTCAAAAACTGATAATGTGGCAATGGCAATATGTAAAGTGGCAATCCTTGAGCCATATCCTCACATGAACTTAGAATTATGTTTTGAGATAGGACAGTAGGTATCAATATGAAGGCTTAGAATAGCCTTTCCTAATGTGAAAGACAACTTGTGCATGATGTCAAAAACTAATGCTGCAGCACTGGCAATGTGATGGCAATCCTTCAACCTTGTCCCAATAACATAGATAGGGCCAAGGACACCATAAACTACATGTTAACTACAAACATTTGTAGTCTCAAAAAGCGGACACTACAAACTTTGTAGTCAAGATAACCTTTTGACCCTAACCCTAACCTTGTAGTCTAAATCCAAGCTTTTGTAGTCTAAGTCCGACTTTATCAGTAAACTTTGTAGTCTTAGTCTGACTTTTTTGTAGTCTATCAGCAAACTTGGTAGTCTATAGACTTTTGTAGTCTATCAGCAAACTTTGTACTCTAAGTTTGACTTTTGTAGTCTTTTATAGTGTATCAGTAAACTGTGTAGTCTATCAGTAAACTTGGTAGTCTAAGGGCATGCACCTTCCTTTTTTGGTCATTTTTCCCATGATAAAATAATTGTAGCCCTTTCTTTTGGCTTTCTAAATATACTGAAATCATGTTATTTGGTTTTGTTTCATGGAGAAAAACACAACAACAAAAAAACATGACACTTTTGAAAGTCCTTTACCTCATATCTCCACAACGGGAGCACTTCAGAATATAATTCAAACAGATTTGGGAAGCTACAGTGTAGGGCTACAACTTTCATTTTTGACCTTTTATGGTAATTGGTCATGTGACCATCATCCCAACATCCCATTACATGGACCCTGATAGGTAAAATCATTCTCCTCTTGGTTTTCTTCACTTTTTGGTAAAACCAGGTGATATTTCCCTTTTGGGATGGACCCTGAAGGCAGTGCCTGATGTTCTGTACACCATTTATATATATATTCAATTTTTCCGCCATTTTTTGGATATATTACCATATTTGGAACTGGACCCTGGACCCTGACAACATTACCCAATATGATCATCAACAATGAGCACCATCCCCCACTTTTTTCTGATTTTTTGGATATTTTCTGGCTATTTTCAGCTGTATTACCATATTTGGAAATGCGCCCTGGACCCTGAAAACCACCCCCGACGTTGTCACCAACAGTGAGCAACACCTCAAGCTCACTAATGAAATTGCCAATGATATTGCCCAAGTAGCTAATGAAAATTGCAATGAAATTGCCAATGATATTGCCCAAGTAACTAATGAAAATTGCAATGATGTCACCCAAGTAGCTAATGAAATTTCCAATGATATTGCCAAAGTAACCATTGAAAATTGCAATGATACTCACCAGATAATTAATGAAATTTCCAATGATACTGGCCAGATAACTAATGAAAATCGCAATGATATGCCTTTGTAAAGATATGAAATTGGTAATGATAAACACAGGCTATCTTATGAGGGAGGTCTAAGGCCTTGCCTCCATTTAATGAAAAAAGTGCAGGCTTTATGATAATGAAAAGACATGGTAACAGGAATGATTCCCTATCATAAAGAGTGTGGATGGATACACAGGGAGCCATAGGCAGTTACCTTGTTTTTATGATAAAAGTCCTGCCCACCAGTCAACCATTATAAATGAGTGGTTGCTTGATGAAGGTGTCGAAACCGGGGTAATGCGCAGCGTAAGTGGATTCAAATGGGTGCAAGACCATCTCTTTCCCCTCTCCTTCTCCCATTTCTGACATAAGTTCTCCATCGCTCCAACCGTCCAATCCTTCGGTCGACCATTCGGAGGCATCATCCGCGAAGGAATCATTTCCTCCCTCTTCCGCATTTCCTGTGGTGATGAGATGACACTCAGGATATTCGAGGCGCAGACCTTGGCAAGCCTCCCAGTTCCATCCAGTTCCTGCTCCCAACTGAAGTGTCTGGCATTGCGCTGTCTGAATCCACTGAACGGTGAGACGACCGATTGTTTGAAAATCGCAGTACCAGGCGGAAAGATTTTCCCTGGTAGTGTACCTGCAAAGGGGGTTAAGAAAAACCTGGTCTTGAATAGTGAGGATGTCAGGTTGACACATGTTGATGCGATCAAAATAAAACTGGGGAATGTAACCTTCAGAGGCGAACAGAATGGAGGGGTCGTTGTGAAGCTTGTGTGATGCGGCCTTCATGATATAGTGCGCCAATCGATGTAAGGCCCAGAATAAAGAAGTTGTAGTGGAAGGGTCAAGAGCATAAAAAAGTTGTCCGTCGGCTTGGGTAAGGACAATGAAGTCATCCGCTGTTAATTGGTAGTTTAGTGGGTTTACATCCTCAGATAAAGAGTACGTGGAGGCGAACAGTATTAAATGTAAATTCGGGGTATTGGGGTTGTAGAGTTCAACGGCCTGCATGGTGAGAAAATGATTTGATGTCTGTTTGGACTGAGGGAGAAAATTAAAAAGAGGAAGAGGATGTGGATTGCTAGTTTGATTGTGAAATGAGAAAACTGAACCTCATTAAATAGCTTCGCCAAGGTCTCCTATACCAATGTCCTCTGCTTCTTCTTTAGGTGCGCCTTGATTTTTTCCCATTCACGCAATACTTCTGGAGCATTCTTTAGATTTTGCCTTGTCTCCCAAGTGTTGCTCTCTGGTCCATAATTAGTATATTGCAAACGGTAGATCGGTATCTTGCGCCCGTTCCTGCCCCTCTGCGTGCACTTGGCAACAATTCAATCGACTTCGTATTCAGGCAACACATCGAAACTTAGCCTGCCCATTGTAAGTTGAGGTCGTTCTCTGAATTCGTTGGGTGATTCACTTCAGTCACCCATTTTAGGGTACCCCCGAGGTATATGAATTCTTTGATTTAAGGGTACCTCAAGGGTACCCATTCCAGAGTGGTATGTAAGCACCATACCAATACCATGGTACCATGGAATGGAAAACTCATACCATATCCCACTCATACCAATACCAAGTTACCATACCATACCATGTCATGTTATACCATACCAGATGGTATGATACCATCATACCAAAGCTGTCACAGGGTGTCTGGGGTCCTTTTCCAAAATAAATAAATAAATTCTGCAGGCTGCAATACTGGTCCATTGGGTACCATTTTTTGTGGGGTGGTTCTCCATGTTTTTCTTGAGATATTGAACTACAAATTGAGGCTAGATAGTCCAAACCATCTATTGAAAATGAATTTAAATAGGCTTTATCCCAGCTTTTCTCATGCATCCAAAGCCATTTAATGATACATGTCTTTCCCAGTCCTTTCTATTTGAACAATATTCATCCAAATCAAACAATACCACATCTATTGGGATGAAGTGGTCATTGAGAAGCAAAGAAAAGTGGAAAGGTTCTTCAGGTTTTTTCTAAGATTTCCAACTCCAAGTGGAGGCTAGATAAGTCAACTCCAACCTTTGGAAATCAGTTCAATTGAGGGTTTTTTCATTTCTAAAAAGCCATTAATATGAATCCTCCCAATAATAGGTCAAATATATTTTGCCCAGTAGGGCCAATCAGGCAGTCCTACCTACTTACATAGCATGTACATATAGTATGGCCAACAACAGCATATAATCTCAATTTTCTTAAAAAGTACATATGATGGAATCAGGTATTGTTGTGGCCAAAGTCTTCTTTGTCATAATATTTGGTCCAATTTATTGAAGCTGAGTGAATCTGTCCAATCCAAAGTCTTGTTAATTGGAAATAGAATCAAGTCTTGTTGTCCTAAGAGTCTTCATTATCAAAATATCATACCATGGTATTGCACTCTCATACCATACCATACCATACCATGGTATTGCACCCTCATACCATACCATACCATACCATGGTATTGCACCCTCATGCCATACCATGTACCCTCATACCATACCATGCACCCTCATACCATACCATGTACCCTCATACCATACCATGGTATTGCACTCCCATACCATACCATACCATACCATACACCATACCATACCATACCACACCATACCATACTATACCACACCATACCATGCATCCTCATACCATACCATGGTATCAGGAACCATAATTTATTTTTATTTAAGCAGAGGAAGTCAGAAAACCCTCATTTCGAAGTTTGTTTACATATATTTACCAATAGCTTTGACCAAAGTGATGCTGAAATTTTGTAGTGTCCGCTTTGATGTACGCACTATTTCCTAATTGGGCCATTTCCTAATTGGGAAAAGCGTTACACTTTTTTCTGCCACACCTAATGTCAGGCACAGTGTGCAGTTAGGTTGGGAACTGTTTCCCACGCTCTTTGGGCCACTGGAGTTAGTGGCTAGCTTAGTGTTGTCACTGTTCATGACGATGTCCGCACTATTTCCTAATTGGGCCATTTCCTAATTGGGAAAAGCGTTACACTTTTTTCTGCCATATCTAATGTCAGGCACACTGCGCATTTAGGTCAGGAACTATTTCCCACACTCTTTGGGCCACTGGAGTTAGTGGCTAACTTGGTGTTGTCACTGTCAG
>NW_001889915.1:215438-216602 GCF_000143565.1 Laccaria bicolor S238N-H82
AAACATTGTAGTGAAAAATGCGGACACTACAAACATTTGTAGTCTAAAATGCATACACTACAAACATTGTAATGAAAAAAGCGCACACTACAAACATTGTAATGAAAAGGGCAAAGACTACAAACATTTGTAGTCTAAAAAGCGCACACTACAAACATTGTAATGAAAAAAGCGGACACTACAAACATTGTAGTGAAAGAAGCGGACACTACAAACATTTCTAGTCTAAAAAGCGGACACTACAAACATTGTAATGAAAAAAGCGGACACTACAAACATTGTAATAAAAAGGGCAAAGACTACAAACATTTGTAGTCCAAAAAGCGGACACTACAAACATTGTAGTGAAAAATGCGGACACTACAAACATTTCTAGTCTAAAAAGCGGACACTACAAACATTGTAATGAAAAAAGCGGACACTACAAACCTTTGTAGTCTAAAAAGCGCACACTACAAACATTGTAATGAAAAAAGCGGACACTACAAACATTGTAGTGAAAGAAGCGGACACTACAAACATTTCTAGTCTAAAAAGCGGACACTACAAACATTGTAATGAAAAAAGCGCACACTACAAACATTGTAATGAAAAGGGCAAAGACTACAAACATTTGTAGTCCAAAAAGCGGACACTACAAACATTGTAGTGAAAAATGCGGACACTACAAACATTTCTAGTCTAAAAAGCGGACACTACAAACATTGTAATGAAAAAAGCGGACACTACAAACCTTTGTAGTCTAAAAAGCGCACACTACAAACATTGTAATGAAAAAAGCGGACACTACAAACATTTATAGTCTAAAAAGCGCACACTACAAACATTGTAATGAAAAAATCGGACACTACAAACATTTGTAGTCTAAAAAGCACACACTACAAACATTGTAATGAAAAAAGCGGACACTACAAACTTTTGTAGTCTAAAAAGCGGACACTACAAATATTTGTTGTCCAAAAAGCGGACACTACAAACTTTTGTAGTGAAAAAGCGGACAGTACAAACCAAACTGATATTATGTAATGACTTTCCCAATTAGGAAATATGCGAACATCGTCATAAACAATGACAACACTAAGCTAGCCACTAACTCCAGTGGCCCAAAGAGTGTGGGAAACAGTTCCCAACCTAAATGTGCACTGTGCCTGACATTATGTGTGG
>NW_001889915.1:216652-218570 GCF_000143565.1 Laccaria bicolor S238N-H82
CATTACAGATTGGATTGGACAGATTCACTCAGCTTCATAAATTGGACCAAATATTATGACAAAGAAGACTTTGGCCACAACAATACCTGATTCCATCATATGTACTTTTTAAGAAAATTGAGATTATATGTTGTTGTTGGCCATACTATATGTACATGCTATGTAAGTAGGTAGGACTGCCTGATTGGCCCTACTGGGCAAAATATATTTGACCTATTATTGGGAGGATTCATATTAATGGCTTTTTAGAAATGAAAAAACCCTCAATTGAACTGATTTCCAAAGGTTGGAGTTGACTTATCTAGCCTCCACTTGGAGTTGGAAATCTTAGAAAAAACCTGAAGAACCTTTCCACTTTTCTTTGCTTCTCAATGACCACTTCATCCCAATAGATGTGGTATTGTTTGATTTGGATGAATATTGTTCAAATAGAAAGGACTGGGAAAGACATGTATCATTAAATGGCTTTGGATGCATGAGAAAAGCTGGGATAAAGCCTATTTAAATTCATTTTCAATAGATGGTTTGGACTATCTAGCCTCAATTTGTAGTTCAATATCTCAAGAAAAACATGGAGAACCACCCCACAAAAAATGGTACCCAATGGACCAGTATTGCAGCCTGCAGAATTTATTTATTTATTTTGGAAAAGGACCCCAGACACCCTGTGACAGCTTTGGTATGATGGTATCATACCATCTGGTATGGTATAACATGACATGGTATGGTATGGTAACTTGGTATTGGTATGAGTGGGATATGGTATGAGTTTTCCATTCCATGGTACCATGGTATTGGTATGGTGCTTACATACCACTCTGGAATGGGTACCCTTGAGGTACCCTTAAATCAAAGAATTCATATACCTCGGGGGTACCCTAAAATGGGTGACTGAAGTGGGCGATTCTTGATACTTTTCTAAGTGCTATATATTCAGAACTGGATGCATCCCATATGATGTGGGTGTATGGAGACGGTAAGCTACTGGGCTGATCTTTTTGATAATTTCAAATGGACCTTCGTACCTTGCTAGCAGCTTGTCACCTCTTCCTTTTTTGTCCTTTAACAAACCAAGGTTCCTTTGATTGATAACGACCTTGTCTCCCTCAACAAATTCCCAGCTAAGTCTTCCTTTGTTGTACACTTTCTTTTGAAATACTTGCCCTAGGAAAAGCATGTCCCTGGCTCTTGCCCTTTCAGCAGAGAAGCCTTCTGCCAAATTGAGCACTTTGTCGTGTAGCATGTCCTGATCGACATTCCCTGAATCCAAATTTCCTGTTCGATCGATACTTGATGGTCATCCTAAAATGGAAGAACTGGTTATAGGTTGAAATCCATGTAAGAGGTAGGCGGGACTGAAGCCCGTAGTGGTATGTGGTGATGAATTGTAAGATAGCGACAAGGCGTCTAACATTTTACTCCAGTCATCATGGGCAGGGCCGATATAGGCGCGGATCGAGATCTCCAAACCCTGGTTCAAGATCTCCGTTTGTCCATTGGCTTGAGGGTGGTATGACGTTGTCAGGGCTCACCTGATTCCCATCAATCAACATATTTCCTTCCAGAAATCGCCCTGCCATCTCGTATCCCTATCCGAAATGACCTGTCAAGGGATACCAAACTTCGAAATAACATGCTTGAAGAACAACCTGGCGGTTTCTTCCTCTGTGATCCTTGTCGTAGTTGGTATTAGAATCACATACTTGGTAAGTTTATCTACAATTACCAATATGTTGTCAAATCCTTCTGAATCTGGCAGTTCTGGTATAAAGTCCATACTAACCACCTCGAAAGGCTGCGTTGGCACTGGTATCGGTTGTAGCAACCCTACGACTGGTGGCTACCACTTTTATCATAATACTAAGGCATATGCCTAGAGCTAAATATCTATATCTCAAGCATAATTATGAAAGCCTTT
>NW_001889915.1:218620-220405 GCF_000143565.1 Laccaria bicolor S238N-H82
TTATGCTGGGCTTCCTCATAAGTTGTAGGAGAATTACCCTTGTGATTTTCATAAAGATGGCTGGCAATTTCATTGCAGATTTTCATACTTATCTCTCAGAATTTCATTCTGAATTTCATATTTATCCCCACTGCTTTCATTGCGACTTTTCATTACTCAGCTCTCAAGATTTCATTCTGAATTTCATATTTATCCCCACTGTTTTCATTGTGACTTTTCATTATTCTGCTCTCAAGATTTCATTCTGAATTTCATACTTATCCCCACTGCTTTCATTGTGACTTTTCATTATTCAGCTGACAGAATTTCATATTTATCCCCACTGCTTTCATTGCAACTTTTCATTATTCAGCTCTCAATATTTCATTCTGAATTTCATATTTATTCCCACTGCTTTCATTGCGACTTTTCATTATTCAGCTCTCAGTATTTCATTCTGAATTTCATATTTATTCCCACTGTTTTCATTGCAGCTCCTCATATTTACCCCCAATATTTTCATTGGGATTTTTCAGATGTATCCCACATGTTAGGGTCCATGCAATGGGCTTCCATAGAAGTGGTCACATGACCAGTCACCAAAAATGGTCAAAAAACAAAAGTTGTAGCCCTACAGTGTAGCTTCCCAAATCTGTTTGAATTGTATTCTGAAATGCTCCCATTGTGGAGATGAGGTAAAGGAATGTCAAAAGTGTCGCGTTTTTTTTTGTATTTTGTGTTTTTCTCTATGAAATCAAAACCAAATTCAGTATATTTAGAAAGCTAAAAGAAAGGGCTACAATTATTGTATCATGGGAAAAATGAGCAAAAAAGGAAGGTGCATGCCCTACCATAACAGTCAGATATATGACTACAAAAACGTCGGACTTATACTACACAGTTTACTGATGCACTATAAAAGACTACAAAAGTTGCACTTAGACTACAAAGTTAGGGTTAGGGCCAAAAGGTTATCTTGACTACAAAATTTTGTAGTGTTGAGCCTTTTCATTAGAAAAGTTTGTAGTGTCCGCTTTTTGAGACTACAAAAGTTTGTAGTGTGCGCTTTTTCATTAGAAAAGTTTGTAGTGTGTGCTTTTTCATTAGAAAAGTTGTAGTGTCCACTTTTTGAGACTACAAAAGTTTGTAGTGTGCGCTTTTTCATTAGAAAAGTTTGTAGTGTCCACTTTTTGGAGGTCTTTATGCTGCCACTGCTTTTCCAAGCGCACTCCAGCCGGACTCCGTTGGACTGAGGGTATGCAGAACAGATATTTTCAGTACTTTACACTCCCACTGTTTGTCCAATGGAATCCGATGGACTTTCAATAGACCCTGCCATTTCCGATGGACTTTCAATGGACCCTGCCATTTCCGATGGAATCCGACGGACTTTCAATAGACCCTGCCATTTCCGATGGACTTTCAATGGACCCTGCCATTTCCGATGGACTCAGCAGACAGTCTGTTGGAAGACCATCGGATTCCGTTGGACATAACTGGATTCCGCTGCTAGTCCAGGCAAAGTCCAATGAAAGTCTGCTCAAGCCATTTAGAAGCAAGAAATGGTTGGACTGGCTGGAATTCTGTGTCTGTTGGATGTCCGCTGGACTTCCGTTGGATTTCCAATGGACAGAGGCAGAAACCAGTCATAATTGCTAAGTTCTCAGTCTGCTGGACTTCCACTGGACTTCCAATGGACTTCTAAGCAAAAATGGCACAACTTCCAACAGACTTTCAGTGTCCAGTCTGCAATTCTTATAAGTAAATCTAAACAAGTCAGGCCCTGGTCAGACCTTATGCTGAATC
>NW_001889915.1:220589-225518 GCF_000143565.1 Laccaria bicolor S238N-H82
ATATCTCAGAAAACATGGAGAACCACCCCACAAAAAATGGTACCCAATGGACCAGTATTGCAGCCTGCAGAATTTATTTATTTATTTTGTAAAAGGACCCCAGACACCCTGTGACAGCTTTGGTATGATGGTATCATACCATCTGGTATGGTATAACATGACATGGTATGGTATGGTAACTTGGTATTGGTATGAGTGGGATATGGTATGAGTTTTCCATTCCATGGTACCATGGTATTGGTATGGTGCTCACATACCACTCTGGAATGGGTACCCTTGAGGTACCCTTAAATCAAAGAATTCATATACCTCGGGGGTACCCTAAAATGGGTGACTGAAGTGGATACCCGCCCGTAAACGACGGGAACCTCACCACCTTTAATCTCCCCCGAGACCCCAAATACCGAAATGAAGTCGTGCGTCTGTGGAATTTAAGTGGCCTTCCCAACGATCGACATCAGTCGGGAGGAAGGTGAGAAGGGTGAAGAATTGCTTGGCTTCCGAACCTGAGGGAGGGGATGGGAAACTGGGAGGCGTAGACGATGTGCCTGTGCAGAGAAGGGTGCAATTTGAGGGAACTTCAAAATCAACTTTCATTGGCCGTTGGTTTAGGAGGAGTGAGCAAATGTGGGTGTGCGAGGGAATACGGTGAGAATCAATAGAGCCAGCTGCGTAAACAATCGTTAGCTACCGCCTCCGTAGAAAAGAATATAAACTCACTTGACGTTCTCCGTCAAGCAAACCAAGGAGCCCCAAGCTGACCTCCCACAATGTGATTCAACACAAGCACTGGAACGCAATGCACTGAGCCACCGCGCAAATCTGTCCTTGGAAAAGAGTTTGCAGCGATAACAACGGATGTTGAGACAAGGGCGAACTCGGTGCCTTCTGACCCGGCCACTAACTTCGAGCGATGGCGACACTGGAAAGGCTGTTACATTTAGATCGCGTACGGTTTTCTGGTGTTGGATGCTGATGTTACCCAGCTAAATCTGCCATAAAGGCTACCAAAAAGATTGTCAGCCGACGATGCTATGTCTAGTGAGTACACCACGCACCTTCATTTCCAGAAAATTCTTCGAACTTAGATGGGGAAAATGCAGAGTTCAACTGTAAAGCACCGCCTATTACAATATAAATAGGCACCTTCAACGCCAGCGGATTTCGTTCTCTGGTCGTGAGCCCTGTATGTGCCATACCAACATGCTAGAAAGTCGAGCCAGTCCACAGAATCAGGTAAGCGGCCGAAGAACGAAGGAAAGGAGAATCTTGAGTCGGAAAAGCCCAGGCACGTGCTTGTGTATACATAATACATATATACAAATAGACCAACTCATGATTGGGGTCTTTTGGCGTCTGGGCGCTCCCCTTTCTTCCTTTCCCTCTCTCATCCGAAACCTCTCCATCGTTGATATCTTAACATGAGCGTACTGAACGTGTTCGAGGGCGCTCACGGCGTTCTTGTTGAGAACAGCACGATCAATATCGCTAACACTGTGAGTAATTAGAATGGTCATCATGTCCGAGTGAACCAGACTGATAGTACGGACCTCCAGCAGATGCACATCCACAACATCCACAACGGCAATAGGACGACGTCCGACGGGGTGATCCCCCTCATGCCAAACCCAAACAATCGGTTCACAGGGCGGACAGAAGTCATTGCCAAACTCAAGAGGCATTTTTTTACTAACACAAACGATGGAGCTAAGAAGAGAAAGTTCTTCCTGTTGCACGGAATGGGGGGTATTGGAAAGACTCAGATTTGCTTGAAGTTTGTCGACGAGATGTCTGACCAGTGAGTATCTACTGTATATAACTTCAACACCTTTTGATTCAAATTTGATTACCTTCAGCTTTTGTTTTGTTTTTTGGATTGATGCATCCTCAGTTAGCACCATCACACAGGCACTGAAGGGTATCTGTAACCTTTCTGAGGCTCAGCTTTCTGCACTGGATGGGTCACCTGAATCTGCTCTTTGCTGGATTGGCTTACTGAAAGAGAACTATGCAATGGTGTAACGTGTTTGACAATGCTGATGTTCTATCACCTGCTGAGCTGGAAGCTTATCTTCCACCTGGAAGGGGGGGAAATATTCTGATAACTAGTCGCAATTCTGCCATGAGGAGGCTGACTTCACCTGAGAACTCTCTTGAAATAACTGAGATGGAAGAGAATGATGCTCTTGAATTACTTCTAAAAGCTAGTTGCTTGAATTCATCTTCAATAGAGTTTCAATCTGAAGCTTCTAAGATTGTGAAAGAGCTCTTCTGTCTTCCTCTTGCAATTGATCAGGCTGGTGCTTACATTGCTTCTGGAGCAACCATTATCAGAGACTACCTTGCAAAATATTCAGAGCACCGAAAGACACTATTATTTCATTCAGATTTTACTGGAGCTTCTAAGTATAACAAAACTGTTTATGAAACTTGGGAGTTATCATACAAAGAAATTCAAAGAAGGGCTACATCTGATGATTTTCATAAGGCCAAAGCAGCCAATAGTGCAATACTCCTCATGGAATTATTTCCTTTCTTCCATCATGAGGGGATTACTGAAGACATCTTTTTTTATGCTGCCCTTCAAGAAGACAAGAAAAGTTCTGGCTCAAAGTTACCTCTTGGCAGTTCTCTGCTGGACCAGAGACTACTTCCTCTCAATAAATTGGGTACTTGGGATAACTTTGTCTTTAAAGAGGGAGTTCAAATATTACTGTCATTCTCCTTGATCAAAAAAGGCCCATCTGCTGGTGTGTATGGAATGCATCCACTGGTCCATACATGGGGCAGAGACAGAATGCTTTCAAATGGGAAGAAACAATGTTGTCTAATGGCATATGTTACTTTGTCTTGTTCACTAAGACTAAGATGGAATAACAGCCAACCATATGGATTTCAGAGGGCCTTGGTAACACATATAAGAGCAAATATAGAGCATTCCAGATCAGAAAGTAACAGAAATGGTGTTACTTACTTAGATGATGCTTATGCAAAGTGTGGGAGATTGTTGATGGAACAAGGATATTTCAGAGAATCTGAAAAGTTACAGATTAAAGTTCTGGATACAAGAAACAGGATTCTTGGGGTGGAACATCCAGACATGATCAAGGCCATGGCAAGTCTAGCAGCAACATATGAAAAGCTGGGAAAATACACAGAGGCAGAGCAGTTGCAGATCCAAGTTATGGAAGCAAGGACCAGAATTCTTGGACTCAAACACCTAGATACAATGAATGCCATGGGAAGTCTTGCAGCTACATATCGAAACATGGGAAAATATGCAAAAGCAGAGAAGCTGCAGATCCAAGTTCTAGATGCAAGGAACAGAATCCTTGGAGTGAAACACCCAGATACAATTGATGCCATGGCACATCTAGCATCAACATATTATAGACTGGGAAAATACACAGAGACAGAGAAGCTAGACATCCAAGTTCTGGATGCAAGCAACAGAGTTCTTGGAGTGGAACACCCACATACAATGACTGCCATGGCAAATCTTGCATCCACATATCATAGCCATGGAAAAATACACAGAGGCAGAGAAGCTGCAGATCCAAGTTCTTTGATGCAAGCAACAGAATTCTTGGAGTGGAACACCCAGGTACAATGACTGCCATGGCAAATCTTGCAGCCACATATCAAGACATAGGAAAATACACAGAGGCAGAGAAGCTGCAGATCCAAGTTCTTGATGCAAGCAACAGAGTTCTTGGAGTGGAACACCCAGGTACAATGACTGCCATGGCAAATCTTGCAGCCACATATCAAGACATAGGAAAATACACAGAGGCAGAGAAGCTGCAGATCCAAGTTCTGGATGCAACCACCAGAATTCTTGGAGTAGAACACCCAGATACAGTCAATGCCATGGCACATCTTGCAGCAACATATCAAGCCCTGGGAAAACACACAGAGGCAGAGAAACTGCAGATCCAAGTTCTGGATGCAACCACCAGAATTCTTGGAGTAGAACACCCAGATACAGTCAATGCCATGGCATATCTTGCAGCCACATATCAAATCCTGGAAAAATACACAGAGGCAAAGAAACTGGATGTCCAAGCTCAGAGATTGAAAAGTAGAATTCTTGGAGCAGAATCTCCCCACAAGATTGCCACTATGCCCAATGTCCAAGAAGCCTACAAGACTCAAGTTCTCGATGTGAGGATTACAGTCCCTGAAGAAGAAACCTCAGACTCAGTACCACTTGTATTGAATCCTCCACCTCTAGCAGTTCCAGCAGATATAATTGTAAACCCTAGGGAAAAAGGTATGCAGTGAGCTTAATTTTTATTTTTCACTAACTCTCATATTTATATGATTAGTGCATTCTCTGACCAATCTTGCCAAGAGGGTGTCAGAATTCAAGTCCAGGATAACACATTCATGTCATAGAAAGAAACATCTCAATGATGGCTTTGCAGACACTAGTAGTAGTACTTAATTCCTCTTCCACAATGCTTCCATCCTTCTCAACTATGTTCATTTTCACTGAAATTCTGGCTTGTATACACACAGCTCTGCTGGCACTTACCATGGTTATATTATAAAAGTGGTAGCCACCAGTCAGCACAATAAGGGGATGACTATATGCATGAAAACTTGAGTATATGCACAAAAAAAAGGAAACATCTTTCAAGATGGGACAAGGGTGGGAGTGGGACATGGATATGCATTGAAAAATGAGTAAGAACATGGTTTGGATGGTGTTCAAAAAAGAGTGTAAATGTGTTCTCACTCACAAGGATAGAACAGTTCCAAAATGTGTATAGAAGAGTGAGGTAAAGGGAAAAGAAAGTAGCTTATAGTGTTGTTGATGTGTGTGTTCAAATATGTGCAATTGTAATACCTTAGAGAACTTACTTACAATTCAGATTGCCACATGTTTTATTTCCTGCAATTCCAATCCCGGCCCTGCATGCTACC
>NW_001889915.1:225568-231945 GCF_000143565.1 Laccaria bicolor S238N-H82
ACTGGACTTCCAATGGACTTCTAAGCAAAAATGGCACAACTTCCAACAGACTTTCAGTGTCCAGTCTGCAATTCTTATAAGTAAATCTAAACAAGTCAGGCCCTGGTCAGACCTTATGCTGAATTCCTTAAGACATTGAGGTTTCAAAAAACAAAGTATATTTTATAACTACATAAATTTATTTTACTACATTCTATGTTACAGAGAAGGGGGAGGGAGTGGGGAGGGGGTGGTGATCAGAAAGGGAGGGGGGAAGGGACAAAAAGTGAGGGGGGAGGAACAGAAAGGGAGGGGGGAGGGAATGGTAAGCAGCAAGGGAGGAGGAGGAGGGAGTGGGGAGTGGTGAGCAGCAAGGGAAGAGGAAGTGGGGAGGGAATGGTGAGCAGCAAGGGAGGAGGGAGTGGGGAGCAGTAAGGGAGGAGGAGGGAGCAAGGGAGGGGGGAGGGAGTGGTGAGCAGCAAGGGAGGGGAGTAAGGGTGGTGGGAGGGAGTGGTGAGTAATGGTGAGGGGAGGGAATGGTGAGTAATGGAGGGGGGAGGGAATGGTGGTGCTGGGCCCTCATCCCCGTTCACACATGGCCCTTGGCGTGCATGGTTGACGTGTCGCTGCGTTGTGTCATGTCGCCATCCTCACGTTGCGTGTTTTGTCGTTGTCCTCATGTGTCGTGTCGTTATCCTCGCATGTCATCGTTGTCGTCATGTTGTCATGTTGTCATGTTGTTGTCATCGTGTCATCATTGTTGTGTTGTTGTGTTGTCGTTCTCGTGTTGTTGTCCTCGCATGTCGTGGGTGGTGGCTGCTCCCTTTGTCGTTGTGTCGTCCACGTCGCGTGTCATTGACACATCATTGTGTCGTCGTCGTCATGTTGTTGTGTCGTTGTTGTGTCATCGTTGTCGCGTCATCGCGTTGTCGTGTTGTTGTTGTCACGTCATTGCATTGTCGCATTGTTGTTGTTGCGTCGTCCTGTCGTCATGTTGTTGTGTTGTTGTGCCATCCACGTTGCGTGTTGTGTTGTTGTGGGTCGGTGGGCTGTTGTTGCTGGGGATGGATGTGGTTGAGGACAAGCGACGTGGGATCATTGACGATGGCAAAATGATGTGTCGGTGTTTCCCGATGACCATTTTAGGAAAGCAGTCAAACTGTAGGTATGTATAGTATCAAGTACTTACTTATATCAAAGGCACCTTGGTGCAGTTGGTTTAGCATTGTGTTCCATATGCCTCAGATCCTAAGGTTGAGTGTTCAATTCCCTGATGTTGCATTTTTTTATGTTATATTAATAATAATAACAACACTCTGTTGGAATTCCGTTGGACTTCTGTTGGATTTGTCCACTGGAATTCCATTGGCACTTGCTGGTCATTTCCAGTGGACTGGCTGCTAGTTTGCTGTTAGTCCATTGGAAGTCCGTTGGAAAAGTCTGTCGGACTTTTCAGTCTGACCAAAAATGCTCGGAAAAGCTTCGGACATTCACCGGAAAATTTGCTGCAGTTGCAAAGCAGAAAAATATCTGTTCTGCATACCCTCAGTTCGACAGAGTCCAGCCGGAGTCCGCTCGGAAAAGCAGTGGCAGCGTAAAGACCTCCCTCTGGGCATTCCCTTCCAATCCTATATCACACCATGTTAGTCCTTGCTCACTTCTCCCCTTTCCTTGTGTGCTTACAATCGTTGTCCCAGTGTTTTCCACTGCCACAATGACAACAAGGCTGTGCTCCCTTCTCCTCTGGTGTTCCTCACAGTGAGACGTTGGAGTTGTCCTTGGGAAATTGGGGATTAGCGGTGATTTTAGACCATCTGACCAGATTAACGTGTGCATTCCCAAACGGATTATAAGGACTGCGTTGAGAGCTCTCCTTAGAATACTGACCACTAGGTTTATTGAAGGAATTATCTCCTCCTCCCAGCTTAATAAGAGAGTCTTCATGGAATTTGATGGATCGTCAAAATTCCTGGAGTTCCTGGAATAAATGTGGAGTGATGATGGAGTTCCAATAGGAGGGGGCCCCTTCCATGATCTCGTCAATTAATTCTCTGTCAGTATAGTTGTATACAAACTGTAAAAGCTCTAGTTTGCAAATAATGTATTCGCTAGGGGTTTCCCGTCCATTGCTTGTGTCATGGTACAATGCATGATTTGCGTGCACCTTTTGTTTATCAAGGAACGTACGATTCATGTAGTACTCACCAATGGCTGTGCGCAAAGTATTCCAATCTTGCTCAATTCTGTCGCACATTTTGACATTTTGACTGTAATACTAGATCTCTGCTGAACCTGTAAGTCGAGTTGGAATGAGTGTTCCTAACTGTTTGAAGACTGTCTGAGACCTTTTAGCCAAACTGTTAACCTTCAAAAGCCATCGTCTCAAACCTTCTGGATTCCCATCCCAGGTTGGTATAGCGTCCACCTTGAGCTTTAGATTGGATTGGGGCTCCAGAAGTGGTTTACTGGCAGAGTCTCTCGATTCATCCGATGCGACGCCAAAGGGATTTCTTCTAGAATGATTAGGCGTTAGCGGTTTCCTGGGATTTCTGTGAGGGTCTCCACCTCCTTTACCATGACTGCTATCGTCACCGTCAGAATCTCCGGGATCGCCTCCTCCTCCTCCTCCTTGTACCTTTCGAGTTTGGTCTACAGACTTGTGTGAATGGGAGTGGACTGATTCATTGTCGCCGCTCTGAGACTCATGCAGGTGCCCTTCTCTACTACCAAAATCCAATGGCTCTCCGGTATCTGTATTAGATTCTTTGATTCCAAATAATTCCTTGAGTGCTTGTGACAAGTTGTTTTGAGTTGGGTGACTGAACGTCATGTTAGCTACAGGGTGACTGAAATGTGTTTTCTTGCCTTTACCGAGATACGCGGACTGGTGGCTACCACTTTTATCATATAACCTAGACTTAAGCCTACAGACGACAATCTATAACACTGAGATATTTATGAAAGGCATTTCAATACATGAGCCTAAGCCTTTCAATCATTAAATTGCCTGGGATTTCTGATAAAATATGAGAAATTCTCTCTGGGCATTTCATAAGTCTGTCAAGCCATCTCAATGGCGGTTTTTCAATAGATACCTTGTACCTTTCATTGGAATTTTTCATTGATACCTTAGAATATTTCATTGCGATTTTTCAAATGTATTCCTGGGCATTTCATTGTGATTTTCTAAATGTATCCCTTGATATTACATTGCGATTTTTCAAATGTATCCCTGGATATTTCACTGCTATTTTTCAAATGTATCCCTGGGCATTTCATTGCTATTTTTCAAATCTATCCTTGGGCATTTCATTGTGGTTTTTTAAATGTATCCCTTGATATTTCATTGCGATTTTTCAAATGTAACCCCAGATATTTCATTGTGATTTTTCAAATCTATCCTTGGATATTTTATTGTGATTTTTCAAATGTAACCCTGGATATTTCATTGTGATTTTTCAAATGTAGCTCTGGGTATTTCACTGTTCTAAAAATAGCCAGGAAATGAGAGCTAAAAATAGGAATGGTGTATAGGATGTCAGGTACTGCTTTCAGGGTCTACAGTATATATAAAAAAGAGGAAATATGATTGGATATGACCAAAAAGTGGAGAAATCAAGATAAGAATGACAATACAGCTAGGGGTCCATGCAATGGGTTTCTGGTGGAGTGGTCACATGACCAATTTCCTAAAATGGTCAAAATCCAAAGTTGTAGCCCTGCTTTGTAGCTTCCAGAATCTGTTTGAATTATGTTCTAAAGTTTACCTGTTGTGGAGATATGAGGTAAAAGATTTTTCTCACCACCGCGGTTTTTTTTTTTTTTTTTTTGCATTTTTCTCCATGAAAACATCACCAAACAACATGATTTCAACACATTTAGAAAACTAATAGATGAGGCTACAATAGTTGTATTGTGGGAAAATTGACCCCAAAAGGAAGGCATATACCCTAAATGGGAAATTGACTCTGACTGACTACAAAATGTACTAATGGACTAGAAAACATAACAAAAGACTACAAAAGTCAGACATAGACTACAAAATTTACTGATGTCTGCCTTTTTCACTACAAAAGTGTGTAATGTCCAGTTTTTTCACTACAAAAGTTTGGCTGATGACCGAAATGATGAGACAGACGACGAGTTCACAGCCACCTACAAGCCCAATTGTGAGCTAAATAGAAGAGCTAAAGCACCAGAGCAGCCTCCCCAAGCCCTCTTCAATCCAACACTGGAGAAGCAACGGTTTCATCGGGCTTTTCAAGAGTGCAACAGCTTGTACTTATTCCACAGAGTATTGTACAATGCTGATGGATATGCATATTTCTCGGAAGTCAACATGGATTGGTACACCACAGAAGATGTAGTACCGACATCAAGGGAATTTGAGCTTTTTAGCACCTGCTCGGACATTTCACTCAGCGTCCGATAGCACACAATGGTGAGAATGTCAGCCGGGATCCTTCGAATAGGCGACGGGGTGAAAATCACTCACAGAGCTTTGAGGGGGCTTTTTGGAACGATTGAGGATATAATGGAAAATGAAGCCGTCATTTCTTTAACGATGGAGGATGTAACAACCACTGTACCCTTTTCGTCCCTTCAAAAAGATCTCAAAGCAGGAGATGAAGTCCGCATTCTTTTGGGAGACCACGAAGGTGTTATGGGTTGGGTAGTGAATCAAGACGAGGACTATGTGTGCGTCTTCAATGACAGGACTGGTACAGAGGTAAATGTCTTGCTTTTTGTTATATTATACTTCTTACATTCTGTCATCCTTTAGATAGAGGTATCTCCGGGAATTGTCCAGTTCTTCACCTCCCCCTTCGTCTTTGGAACAGAGTCCTCGGAATTGAAAGCTCCCTTCACAGATGCGCAAAAGCGTGTCATGAAGGGGGACTCTAACAGTCATCTTGTAGGAAAACAAGTAATGGTCACCAAGGGGGATTTTAGAGGTTACCGAGGCAGAATCAAAAGCACGGTCAGTGAAAAAAGGGTCTTGGTCGAGCTCAAGGCACGTGTGATATAGGATTGGAAGGGAATGCCCAGAGGCCATAGTCAAACAGTGGTATATAGCTAGATTTGGATATCTTACATAATATATTGATCTTTTGTCTTGAACCACCATCTTGTCAGCAGTCTTGCCATCCTCTTGCACTACATGTAGTGCTTTGTATATCTGTACTTCCTACAGTATGCATAATCATGTTGGGCCAGCTGAGTATCTTGTAACTGCTCATTGCTCACTCATGGGTGTTGATCCCAGATCCACCCATTCTTGCCTCCTCCTTCCCTCTTGGCTTCAGCTATGCAAGAAGTTCAGAGTGAATGCTTCACAGCACGCCTCCAACGCCCACAAGTTTTTGACATTATTTCTCTAAAAATCATGCAAGCGCTTCATCTTATTTTTTGAAATCATTGCTAATCAGCTTCCAGTGCCAATGAAAGTCTTCAGCCACCCAGGCCTCGAGAGCTTCTCACCGACTTTACTTACCCACTCAAGCCAGCACCTCCGCCCGGTACTCTGGCAAGCTTCTTGTTCCCTGGTTACCCCTTGCCAGATACGCAACCATCAGTCCCTTATCCCGCTGCTTTCCTTGTGCAGACTCCGGCCATTGCAGGGCCATCTACTCCGCTTCCTAACTCAGAAGATATCCCTACAACCCCAGCTTGGAACCCAAGCTCACGAACCCCCTGCTGTGGCAATGATGGTAAGTATGCATTTAATTCAAAGTCAATAGATACTGAGGCCGTTATGGCAGCCACTTCTCCATATTGGCTCAGAGATGACTGCTTCACCAACATGAGGCTGAGCCTTCGTCTCATCAACACCAACCCTAATTTCCATAGGGGCGAGCACAAAGATAAGTGTGGGGTGTTCAAGGGAGTAGTCGGAGATGCAGTGAAGGTCCAGCTCGGTTTCAAAATTTTGGAAGTGCCATTTCCATATTTAATACCTGAAAGGCCGGAGTGCAAATCCCAGGTTGTTATCACATTTACCAGCCCACATAAGGGGTCGCAGTTTAGGATCAAGGAGTTTGGCGAAGATTTTTGCGGCTGCTCAATTTTGAAATCAACAATGCTTTTGAGGAAGGTTGATGTCAAAATCGCCACCAATCAACTGGTAGTCACCGCCCGAGACAGTCGGCGATAAATTACCTATACCGTAGATATATTATAAATACCTTAGAGACTTTTTTTGTATGTTACACGCATGTCTTGGTGATAATCTACATATTTTTGACCTTAATGCAAGACCTTGAGGCAAACAAACAATGACTTAATGAATAAACTTAGGACGAAAACCTTCATTATGTATTTTTAAAACAACTTGGAAATATTGCTTGTAATTTTTACGTGTGACTTAGTGACACGGACCATGATCTGCCCAAAGAAAA
>NW_001889915.1:231995-233652 GCF_000143565.1 Laccaria bicolor S238N-H82
CCTCTCTTCCTCCCTCCCTCCCTCTCTTCCTCCCTCCTTCCTCTCTTCCTCCCTCTCTTCCTCCCTCCCTCCCTCTCTTCCTCTCTCCACCTCTCTCACCCCCTCCCCCCTCCATCATTTCACTTCACTCACTTCCCCTCCTTCCATAGCTCTCTCCCTCCACCACTCCCTCCATCACTCCATCACTCCCTCCCCCTCCCTCATTACATTAGTAAAATATCTTTCTGTATTTAGTTGTCATTTCACAATACAACATTTGTTTAAATGTGAATTTTGAATAGAAATTTGAAGTTCTGACTTGGTAATACATTGAAGTTGATATTCCAGTAGGAATCCAGTAGGACTTCAATGTGTGGAGCATTTCATCTAATTTGTTTAAGTTCAGTAGGAGTCCAGTAGGAGGGGGAATGGAGAAATATGTGAAAATGCCTTTTTGGAAATTTTGTCAAAATCCAGTAGGAATCCTACTGGAGTCCTGGAGTCCAGTAGGAATAGGTGGGGGAGTGATAAGTATTGCTATTGACAAGAATGAAATTTATTTTGTTTCATTCATTCCTGGCAAATGTTTCATTTTTTAATTTCATTCCACCATGGCAACTGTTTCATTCTTTGCTTCGTTTCATTCATTGCTGTAGCATTTTCATTTCATTCTTTTCAGGCAGTTATTTCATCTCTGTTTCATTCTTTCAGGCAACAATTTCAATGTTTTAATACACATCTAAATAAGGAAATGATATACAATTATGCCTGATGTGTGTTGTGCCCTACTGCAGTGGTGTGTGGGGTCATATGGAGGTACTTTTGGATTTGAGGCTCAAATACATAACAAGATATGTATGCTGTTGCCAATTAAGGCACTGAAATATTTTGCATCAATTACATAATCATTTTCCCAGCTCTAACAGGCACCTGAGAAGAATGAAATAAAAATGAATGACTGCCCTAGTATGAATGAAGCAAAGAATGAAACAGTTGCCATGGTGAAATAAAATTAAAAAAATGAAACAGTCGCCAGGAATGAATGAAGCAAAGAATGAAACAGTTGCCATGGTGGAATGAAATAAAAAAATGAAACAGTCACCAGGAATGAATGAAACAGAATAAATTATCAAGAATGAAACAGGTGCCATGAATGAATGAAAATTCATTTCATTTCATTCACGGCAGCTAAGCAGGAATTCCTATGGTACAGCTCAGGAGTACATGATGTAAGTGGTAGCTACCAGTCACTTGTTCAACCGTAACTGTGTGGTTTCCAATGTGTGGTACCCTGCCACGTACTTCAAACTCTGCATCTGATGCCTCTTCAACTTTGACTGGCACCTTGCCCTTGCCCTTGTAATCATGGCATGATTACTACAGTTCCCATACTGTATCATATATAGGATGCACTGGCTGAGAATATAACTTCTCAGTTATTCTGCCTTTTGGCTTAGGTGGTCCTTTGTGCATTCTGAGGACTGCTTACAGCCCTTGCCCTTGTCCTTCTTTGCATTCGACATATTGATATGCGTGGGGCAGTCATCATCTGAGAGAGAGATGTCTGACAATGATGGAGGGTGATGGTAGTGTTTGAAAGTTAGGTTAGTTAACTGGAAAATAACCGGAAAATAACCGGACCTAACCGCAACACTAACCTAACCGCAGTTAGGGTTAG
>NW_001889915.1:233702-234815 GCF_000143565.1 Laccaria bicolor S238N-H82
GGGTGACAACATGGCCAACAGAAACCTTAGTCCAAGTGTGGACCTGATGATGGTAAAGCTTGATGTGTGTCGAAGACGGGTTCACATCAAGGGGTATGTCCAAGTCGGAAAGGACATCAGTGGTGGTGATGAAATGGGGCCACACAAACCCACCCTGAAATTCAGAGATAGTGGGTTCAAAATGGTCCTAGCCAGTCAAATCAGTGGATGTACGTAGGTACAAGGAGACAACATACCGTTGCCCAGCCGTACCCAATAACATGGTTCTTAGCCTTTTTAATGTGTGACAAACGCTCTGCATCCTCAGCCCTTTTCTTCTCCTCTAAATGCTGCTCCACGGCATATTGCTCTGTAAATGTTGCCTTCATCTGTGACATGATTCGAGGGTTTGCGAAAGCGTCTGTTTTGTTGGTAACAGAGACGGCTGCAGGTGGCAACGCGGTCGTGGAAGAGGCAGATGAGGTTGTGGCAGTGGTAGATGAGGTTGCGGTAGTGATGAGTGTGATATAGGATTGGAAGGGAATGCCCAGAGGCCATAGTCAAACAATGGTATATAGCAAGATTTGAATATCTTACATAATATATTGATCTTTTGTCTTGAACCACCATCTTGTCAGCAGTCTTGCCATCCTCTTGCACTACATGTAGTGCTTTGTATATCTGTACTTTCTACAGTATGCATAATCATGTTGGGCCAGCTGAGTATCTTGTAACTGCTCATTGCTCACTCATGGGTGTTGATCCCAGATCCACCCATTCTTGCCTCCTTCCCTCTTGGCTTCAGCTATGCGAGAAGTTCAGAGTGAACGCTTCACAATGGTGGGGGCACTGCGGACTTCACCAAAGCATGGTTGAAGTCTGCATTTCTTGGTAGAGGGAGAGCTGGAGCAGTTGTGGGAATGCGCCACTTCTTAGGCTTATTTTGAAGCCACGGTCAATGCGCTTCTGGGAAGCCCTCATACGCATCAAACGGACAAGCGGTTCTCGTGTCACAGCACCATCCCTCCAGCAACCATTTGCATGTGACTTGTTCATGTCATATCTCGCCAACCGACGGTCGTATCGCTCTTGTCTTTTTTGCGTTGGAAAGCCCTCATTCACACCTTTCTTTGG